>NW_024535752.1:0-11068 GCF_016097555.1 Gigantopelta aegis
GTTGGTTCATATCGTCATTTCATTATCACCTCACACAACTATCCGTACAAGCTGTCAGGAGGTTGGTTCATATCGTCATTTCATTATCACCTCACACAACTATCCGTACAAGCTGTCAGGAGGTTGGTTCATATCGTCATTTCATTATCACCTCACACAACTATCCGTACAAGCTGTCAGAGTTGGTTCATATCGTCATTTCATTATCACCTCACACAACTATCCGTACAAGCTGTCAGGAGGTTGGTTCATATCGTCATTTCATTATCACCTCACACAACTATCCGTACAAGCTGTCAGGAGGTTGGTTCATATCGTCATTTCATTATCACCTCACACAACTATCCGTACAAGCTGTCAGGAGGTTGGTTCATATCGTCATTTCATTATCACCTCACACAACTATCCGTACAAGCTGTCAGGAGGTTGGTTCATATCGTCATTTCATTATCACCTCACACAACTATCCGTACAAGCTGTCAGGAGGTTGGTTCATATCGTCATTTCATTATCACCTCACACAACTATCCGTACAAGCTGTCAGGAGGTTGGTTCATATCGTCATTTCATTATCACCTCACACAACTATCCGTACAAGCTGTCAGGAGGTTGGTTCATATCGTCATTTCATTATCACCTCACACAACTATCCGTACAAGCTGTCAGGAGGTTGGTTCATATCGTCATTTCATTATCACCTCACACAACTATCCGTACAAGCTGTCAGGAGGTTGGTTCATATCGTCATTTCATTATCACCTCACACAACTATCCGTACAAGCTGTCAGGAGGTTGGTTCATATCGTCATTTCATTATCACCTCACACAACTATCCGTACAAGCTGTCAGGAGGTTGGTTCATATCGTCATTTCATTATCACCTCACACAACTATCCGTACAAGCTGTCAGGAGGTTGGTTCATATCGTCATTTCATTATCACCTCACACAACTATCCGTCACCTCACACACTATCCGTACAAGCTGTCAGGTTGGTCATATCGTCATTTCATTATCACCCTCACACAGTTTAGTCAACTATCCGTAGCAAGCTGTCAGGAGGTTGGTTCATATCGTCATTTCATTATCACCTCACACAACTATCCGTACAAGCTGTCAGGAGGTTGGTTCATATCGTCATTTCATTATCACCTCACACAACTATCCGTACAAGCTGTCAGGAGGTTGGTTCATATCGTCATTTCATTATCACCTCACACAACTATCCGTACAAGCTGTCAGGAGGTTGGTTCATATCGTCATTTCATTATCACCTCACACAACTATCCGTACAAGCTGTCAGGAGGTTGGTTCATATCGTCATTTCATTATCACCTCACACAACTATCCGTACAAGCTGTCAGGAGGTTGGTTCATATCGTCATTTCATTATCACCTCACACAACTATCCGTACAAGCTGTCAGGAGGTTGGTTCATATCGTCATTTCATTATCACCTCACACAACTATCCGTACAAGCTGTCAGGAGGTTGGTTCATATCGTCATTTCATTATCACCTCACACAACTATCCGTACAAGCTGTCAGGTTGGTTCATATCATATCGTTTTCATTATCACCTCACACAACTATCCGTACAAGCTGTCAGGAGGTTGGTTCATATCGTCATTTCATTATCACCTCACACAACTATCCGTACAAGCTGTCAGGAGGTTGGTTCATAGGTTGGTTCATATCGTCATTTCATTATCACCTCACACAACTATCCGTACAAGCTGTCAGGAGGTTGGTTCATATCGTCATTTCATTATCACCTCACACAACTATCCGTACAAGCTGTCAGGAGGTTGGTTCATATCGTCATTTCATTATCACCTCACACAACTATCCGTACAAGCTGTCAGGAGGTTGGTTCATATCGTCATTTCATTATCACCTCACACAACTATCCGTACAAGCTGTCAGGAGGTTGGTTCATATCGTCATTTCATTATCACCTCACACAACTATCCGTACAAGCTGTCAGGAGGTTGGTTCATATCGTCATTTCATTATCACCTCACACAACTATCCGTACAAGCTGTCAGGAGGTTGGTTCATATCGTCATTTCATTATCACCTCACACAACTATCCGTACAAGCTGTCAGGTTGGTTCATATCGTCATTTCATTATCACCTCACACAACTATCCGTACAAGCTGTCAGGTTGGTTCATATCGTCATTTCATTATCACCTCACACAACTATCCGTACAAGCTGTCAGGTTGGTTCATATCGTCATTTCATTATCACCTCACACAACTATCCGTACAAGCTGTCAGGAGGTTGGTTCATATCGTCATTTCATTATCACCTCACACAACTATCCGTACAAGCTGTCAGGAGGTTGGTTCATATCGTCATTTCATTATCACCTCACACAACTATCCGTACAAGCTGTCAGTCATTTCAGGTTGGTTCATATCGTCATTTCATTATCACCTCACACAACTATCCGTACAAGCTGTCAGGAGGTTGGTTCATATCGTCATTTCATTATCACCTCACACAACTATCCGTACAAGCTGTCAGGAGGTTGGTTCATATCGTCATTTCATTATCACCTCACACAACTATCCGTACAAGCTGTCAGGAGGTTGGTTCATATCGTCATTTCATTATCACCTCACACAACTATCCGTACAAGCTGTCAGGAGGTTGGTTCATATATCGTCATTCATTTCATTATCACCTCACACAACTATCCGTACAAGCTGTCAGGAGGTTGGTTCATATCGTCATTTCATTATCACCTCACACAACTATCCGTACAAGCTGTCAGGAGGTTGGTTCATATCGTCATTTCATTATCACCTCACACAACTATCCGTACAAGCTGTCAGGAGGTTGGTTCATATCGTCATTTCATTATCACCTCACACAACTATCCGTACAAGCTGTCAGGAGGTTGGTTCATATCGTCATTTCATTATCACCTCACACAACTATCCGTACAAGCTGTCAGGAGGTTGGTTCATATCGTCATTTCATTATCACCTCACACAACTATCCGTACAAGCTGTCAGGAGGTTGGTTCATATCGTCATTTCATTATCACCTCACACAACTATCCGTACAAGCTGTCAGGAGGTTGGTTCATATCGTCATTTCATTATCACCTCACACAACTATCCGTACAAGCTGTCAGGAGGTTGGTTCATATCGTCATTTCATTATCACCTCACACAACTATCCGTACAAGCTGTCAGGAGGTTGGTTCATATCGTCATTTCATTATCACCTCACACAACTATCCGTACAAGCTGTCAGGAGGTTGGTTCATATCGTCATTTCATTATCACCTCACACAAGCTGTCATCCGTATCAAGCTGTCATTATCACCTCACACAACTATCCGGTTGGTTCATATCGTCATTTCATTATCACCTCACACAACTATCCGTACAAGCTGTCAGGTTGGTTCATATCGTCATTTCATTATCACCTCACACAACTATCCGTACAAGCTGTCAGGAGGTTGGTTCATATCGTCATTTCATTATCACCTCACACAACTATCCGTACAAGCTGTCAGGAGGTTGGTTCATATCGTCATTTCATTATCACCTCACACAACTATCCGTACAAGCTGTCAGGAGGTTGGTTCATATCGTCATTTCATTATCACCTCACACAACTATCCGTACAAGCTGTCAGGAGGTTGGTTCATATCGTCATTTCATTATCACCTCACACAACTATCCGTACAAGCTGTCAGGAGGTTGGTTCATATCGTCATTTCATTTATCACCTCACACAACTATCCGTACAAGCTGTCAGGAGGTTGGTTCATATCGTCATTTCATTATCACCTCACACAACTATCCGTACAAGCTGTCAGGAGGTTGGTTCATATCGTCATTTCATTATCACCTCACACAACTATCCGTACAAGCTGTCAGGAGGTTGGTTCATATCGTCATTTCATTATCACCTCACACAACTATCCGTACAAGCTGTCAGGTTGGTTCATATCGTCATTTCATTATCACCTCACACAACTATCCGTACAAGCTGTCAGGAGGTTGGTTCATATCGTCATTTCATTATCACCTCACACAACTATCCGTACAAGCTGTCAGGAGGTTGGTTCATATCGTCATTTCATTATCACCTCACACAACTATCCGTACAAGCTGTCAGGAGGTTGGTTCATATCGTCATTTCATTATCACCTCACACAACTATCCGTACAAGCTGTCAGGAGGTTGGTTCATATCGTCATTTCATTATCACCTCACACAACTATCCGTACAAGCTGTCAGGAGGTTGGTTCATATCGTCATTTCATTATCACCTCACACAACTATCCGTACAAGCTGTCAGGAGGTTGGTTCATATCGTCATTTCATTATCACCTCACACAACTATCCGTACAAGCTGTCAGGTTGGTTCATATCGTCATTTCATTATCACCTCACACAACTATCCGTACAAGCTGTCAGGAGGTTGGTTCATATCGTCATTTCATTATCACCTCACACAACTATCCGTACAAGCTGTCAGGAGGTTGGTTCATATCGTCATTTCATTATCACCTCACACAACTATCCGTACAAGCTGTCAGGAGGTTGGTTCATATCGTCATTTCATTATCACCTCACACAACTATCCGTACAAGCTGTCAGGAGGTTGGTTCATATCGTCATTTCATTATCACCTCACACAACTATCCGTACAAGCTGTCAGGAGGTTGGTTCATATCGTCATTTCATTATCACCTCACACAACTATCCGTACAAGCTGTCAGGAGGTTGGTTCATATCGTCATTTCATTATCACCTCACACAACTATCCGTACAAGCTGTCAGGAGGTTGGTTCATATCGTCATTTCATTATCACCTCACACAACTATCCGTACAAGCTGTCAGGAGGTTGGTTCATATCGTCATTTCATTATCACCTCACACAACTATCCGTACAAGCTGTCAGGAGGTTGGTTCATATCGTCATTTCATTATCACCTCACACAACTATCCGTACAAGCTGTCAGGAGGTTGGTTCATATCGTCATTTCATTATCACCTCACACAACTATCCGTACAAGCTGTCAGGAGGTTGGTTCATATCGTCATTTCATTATCACCTCACACAACTATCCGTACAAGCTGTCAGGTTGGTTCATATCGTCATTTCATTATCACCTCACACAACTATCCGTACAAGCTGTCAGGAGGTTGGTTCATATCGTCATTTCATTATCACCTCACACAACTATCCGTACAAGCTGTCAGGAGGTTGGTTCATATCGTCATTTCATTATCACCTCACACAACTATCCGTACAAGCTGTCAGGAGGTTGGTTCATATCGTCATTTCTATCACTCACACAACTATCCGTACAAGCTGTCAGGTTGGTTCATATCGTCATTTCATTATCACCTCACACAACTATCCGTACAAGCTGTCAGGAGGTTGGTTCATATCGTCATTTCATTATCACCTCACACAACTATCCGTACAAGCTGTCAGGTTGGTTCATATCGTCATTTCATTATCACCTCACACAACTATCCGTACAAGCTGTCAGGAGGTTGGTTCATATCGTCATTTCATTATCACCTCACACAACTATCCGTACAAGCTGTCAGGAGGTTGGTTCATATCGTCATTTCATTATCACCTCACACAACTATCCGTACAAGCTGTCAGGAGGTTGGTTCATATCGTCATTTCATTATCACCTCACACAACTATCCGTACAAGCTGTCAGGAGGTTGGTTCATATCGTCATTTCATTATCACCTCACACAACTATCCGTACAAGCTGTCAGGAGGTTGGTTCATATCGTCATTTCATTATCACCTCACACAACTATCCGTACAAGCTGTCAGGAGGTTGGTTCATATCGTCATTTCATTATCACCTCACACAACTATCCGTACAAGCTGTCAGGAGGTTGGTTCATATCGTCATTTCATTATCACCTCACACAACTATCCGTACAAGCTGTCAGGAGGTTGGTTCATATCGTCATTTCATTATCACCTCACACAACTATCCGTACAAGCTGTCAGGAGGTTGGTTCATATCGTCATTTCATTATCACCTCACACAACTATCCGTACAAGCTGTCAGGAGGTTGGTTCATATCGTCATTTCATTATCACCTCACACAACTATCCGTACAAGCTGTCAGGAGGTTGGTTCATATCGTCATTTCATTATCACCTCACACAACTATCCGTACAAGCTGTCAGGAGGTTGGTTCATATCGTCATTTCATTATCACCTCACACAACTATCCGTACAAGCTGTCAGGAGGTTGGTTCATATCGTCATTTCATTATCACCTCACACAACTATCCGTACAAGCTGTCAGGAGGTTGGTTCATATCGTCATTTCATTATCACCTCACACAACTATCCGTACAAGCTGTCAGGAGGTTGGTTCATATCGTCATTTCATTATCACCTCACACAACTATCCGTACAAGCTGTCAGGAGGTTGGTTCATATCGTCATTTCATTATCACCTCACACAACTATCCGTACAAGCTGTCAGGAGGTTGGTTCATATCGTCATTTCATTATCACCTCACACAACTATCCGTACAAGCTGTCAGGAGGTTGGTTCATATCGTCATTTCATTATCACCTCACACAACTATCCGTACAAGCTGTCAGGAGGTTGGTTCATATCGTCATTTCATTATCACCTCACACAACTATCCGTACAAGCTGTCAGGAGGTTGGTTCATATCGTCATTTCATTATCACCTCACACAACTATCCGTACAAGCTGTCAGGAGGTTGGTTCATATCGTCATTTCATTATCACCTCACACAACTATCCGTACAAGCTGTCAGGTTGGTTCATATCGTCATTTCATTATCACCTCACACAACTATCCGTACAAGCTGTCAGGAGGTTGGTTCATATCGTCATTTCATTATCACCTCACACAACTATCCGTACAAGCTGTCAGGTTGGTTCATATCGTCATTTCATTATCACCTCTCACCAACACACAACTATCCGTACAAGCTGTCACCTCACAGGTTGGTTCATATCGTCATTTCATTATCACCTCACACAACTATCCGTACAAGCTGTCAGGTTGGTTCATATCGTCATTTCATTATCACCTCACACAACTATCCGTACAAGCTGTCAGGAGGTTGGTTCATATCGTCATTTCATTATCACCTCACACAACTATCCGTACAAGCTGTCAGGAGGTTGGTTCATATCGTCATTTCATTATCACCTCACACAACTATCCGTACAAGCTGTCAGGAGGTTGGTTCATATCGTCATTTCATTATCACCTCACACAACTATCCGTACAAGCTGTCAGGAGGTTGGTTCATATCGTCATTTCATTATCACCTCACACAACTATCCGTACAAGCTGTCAGGAGGTTCATGGTTCATATCGTCATTTCATTATCACCTCACACAACTATCCGTACAAGCTGTCAGGAGGTTGGTTCATATCATTTCATTTCATTATCACCTCACACAACTATCCGTACAAGCTGTCAGGAGGTTGGTTCATATCGTCATTTCATTATCACCTCACACAACTATCCGTACAAGCTGTCAGGAGGTTGGTTCATATCGTCATTTCATTATCACCTCACACAACTATCCGTACAAGCTGTCAGGAGGTTGGTTCATATCGTCATTTCATTATCACCTCACACAACTATCCGTACAAGCTGTCAGGAGGTTGGTTCATATCGTCATTTCATTATCACCTCACACAACTATCCGTACAAGCTGTCAGGAGGTTGGTTCATATCGTCATTTCATTATCACCTCACACAACTATCCGTACAAGCTGTCAGGAGGTTGGTTCATATCGTCATTTCATTATCACCTCACACAACTATCCGTACAAGCTGTCAGGAGGTTGGTTCATATCGTCATTTCATTATCACCTCACACAACTATCCGTACAAGCTGTCAGGAGGTTGGTTCATATCGTCATTTCATTATCACCTCACACAACTATCCGTACAAGCTGTCAGGAGGTTGGTTCATATCGTCATTTCATTATCACCTCACACAACTATCCGTACAAGCTGTCAGGAGGTTGGTTCATATCGTCATTTCATTATCCTCACACAACTATCCGTACAAGCTGTCAGGTTATACAAGCTCACACAACTATCCGTACAAGCTGTCAGGTTGGTTCATATCGTCATTTCATTATCACCTCACACAACTATCCGTACAAGCTGTCAGGAGGTTGGTTCATATCGTCATTTCATTATCACCTCACACAACTATCCGTACAAGCTGTCAGGAGGTTGGTTCATATCGTCATTTCATTATCACCTCACACAACTATCCGTACAAGCTGTCAGGAGGTTGGTTCATATCGTCATTTCATTATCACCTCACACAACTATCCGTACAAGCTGTCAGGAGGTTGGTTCATATCGTCATTTCATTATCACCTCACACAACTATCCGTACAAGCTGTCAGGAGGTTGGTTCATATCGTCATTTCATTATCACCTCACACAACTATCCGTACAAGCTGTCAGGAGGTTGGTTCATATCGTCATTTCATTATCACCTCACACAACTATCCGTACAAGCTGTCAGGAGGTTGGTTCATATCGTCATTTCATTATCACCTCACACAACTATCCGTACAAGCTGTCAGGAGGTTGGTTCATATCGTCATTTCATTATCACCTCACACAACTATCGTACAATTTCATTATCATATCGTCATTTCATTATCACACACAACTATCCGTACAAGCTGTCAGGAGGTTGGTTCATATCGTCATTTCATTATCACCTCACACAACTATCCGTACAAGTCTGTCAGGTTGGTTGGTTCATATCGTCATTTCATTATCACCTCACACAACTATCCGTACAAGCTGTCAGGAGGTTGGTTCATATCGTCATTTCATTATCACCTCACACAACTATCCGTACAAGCTGTCAGGAGGTTGGTTCATATCGTCATTTCATTATCACCTCACACAACTATCCGTACAAGCTGTCAGGAGGTTGGTTCATATCGTCATTTCATTATCACCTCACACAACTATCCGTACAAGCTGTCAGGAGGTTGGTTCATATCGTCATTTCATTATCACCTCACACAACTATCCGTACAAGCTGTCAGGAGGTTGGTTCATATCGTCATTTCATTATCACCTCACACAACTATCCGTACAAGCTGTCAGGTTGGTTCATATCGTCATTTCATTATCACCTCACACAACTATCCGTACAAGCTGTCAGGAGGTTGGTTCATATCGTCATTTCATTATCACCTCACACAACTATCCGTACAAGCTGTCAGGAGGTTGGTTCATATCGTCATTTCATTATCACCTCACACAACTATCCGTACAAGCTGTCAGGAGGTTGGTTCATATCGTCATTTCATTATCACCTCACACAACTATCCGTACAAGCTGTCAGGAGGTTGGTTCATATCGTCATTTCATTATCACCTCACACAACTATCCGTACAAGCTGTCAGGAGGTTGGTTCATATCGTCATTTCATTATCACCTCACACAACTATCCGTACAAGCTGTCAGGAGGTTGGTTCATATCGTCATTTCATTATCACCTCACACAACTATCCGTACAAGCTGTCAGGAGGTTGGTTCATATCGTCATTTCATTATCACCTCACACAACTATCCGTACAAGCTGTCAGGAGGTTGGTTCATATCGTCATTTCATTATCACCTCACACAACTATCCGTACAAGCTGTCAGGAGGTTGGTTCATATCGTCATTTCATTATCACCTCACACAACTATCCGTACAAGCTCAGGAGGTTGGTTCATATCGTCATTTCATTATCACCTCACACAACTATCCGTACAAGCTGTCAGGAGGTTGGTTCATATCGTCATTTCATTATCACCTCACACAACTATCCGTACAAGCTGTCAGGAGGTTGGTTCATATCGTCATTTCATTATCACCTCACACAACTATCCGTACAAGCTGTCAGGAGGTTGGTTCATATCGTCATTTCATTATCACCTCACACAACTATCCGTACAAGCTGTCAGGAGGTTGGTTCATATCGTCATTTCATTATCACCTCACACAACTATCCGTACAAGCTGTCAGGAGGTTGGTTCATATCGTCATTTCATTATCACCTCACACAACTATCCGTACAAGCTGTCAGGTTGGTTCATATCGTCATTTCATTATCACCTCACACAACTATCCGTACAAGCTGTCAGGAGGTTGGTTCATATCGTCATTTCATTATCACCTCACACAACTATCCGTACAAGCTGTCAGGAGGTTGGTTCATATCGTCATTTCATTATCACCTCACACAACTATCCGTACAAGCTGTCAGGAGGTTGGTTCATATCGTCATTTCATTATCACCTCACACAACTATCCGTACAAGCTGTCAGGAGGTTGGTTCATATCGTCATTTCATTATCACCTCACACAACTATCCGTACAAGCTGTCAGGAGGTTGGTTCATATCGTCATTTCATTATCACCTCACACAACTATCCGTACAAGCTGTCAGGAGGTTGGTTCATATCGTCATTTCATTATCACCTCACACAACTATCCGTACAAGCTGTCAGGAGGTTGGTTCATATCGTCATTTCATTATCACCTCACACAACTATCCGTACAAGCTGTCAGGAGGTTGGTTCATATCGTCATTTCATTATCACCTCACACAACTATCCGTACAAGCTGTCAGGAGGTTGGTTCATATCGTCATTTCATTATCACCTCACACAACTATCCGTACAAGCTGTCAGGAGGTTGGTTCATATCGTCATTTCATTATCACCTCACACAACTATCCGTACAAGCTGTCAGGAGGTTGGTTCATATCGTCATTTCATTATCACCTCACACAACTATCCGTACAAGCTGTCAGGAGGTTGGTTCATATCGTCATTTCATTATCACCTCACACAACTATCCGTACAAGCTGTCAGGAGGTTGGTTCATATCGTCATTTCATTATCACCTCACACAACTATCCGTACAAGCTGTCAGGTTGGTTCATATCGTCATTTCATTATCACCTCACACAACTATCCGTACAAGCTGTCAGGAGGTTGGTTCATATCGTCATTTCATTA
>NW_024535753.1:0-10967 GCF_016097555.1 Gigantopelta aegis
GGGGGGGGGGGGGTTTTTTTTTTTTTTTTTTTTGTTTTTCCTAATTGAATGGAGGAACCAAGAGAAAAAAACAATGTCAACTGATTCCTTGGAATCAGAAAGCCCCGGAGGACCTAACAATAAAAACATAGTTTATTAGTATTAATTACCTTTAATCCTTACCTTGTAATTAACAAGGATAAAGTCATACCCTTGAATATAATTCAAACGAACTATCATATACCCGTACCTTGTTTATACTTGTTACTGAAGGTTTTTTTTAACCACATAGGTAATTAGTTTTGTTTCAATGTTTATCTACTGTACACCTAGCAAATGAGAAATCCAGTTAAGTTAGTAGCACATCAAAGTACATTAGATTGGATAGACTATTGTGCTTGGTACAATATAAATAGGACCTATAAAAAGAAATTTTAAAATTTAACCCGTTGAACCATCAATTGAAGACCATGAAGGTCTAATTTAAATAAACGTGGTTAAAAGAAACAAGCCATTTGGAATGTTATAACAAATTATTTAAAAGCCCAAACTTTTCTTTTAACCTTTTTCCCAGCCTCTAACTTCTCTATTACCACCCACCAAAGTTGAGTTTGTATAAGTACGAGCTACCAGTATTTTGCTTTACAGGCAAAAAAAATGGACAAAAGAAAATGTTTTTACTTCTTCATTCGTTGTATATAATATATGTGGCCTGTTCAGCAGGGCTGAGAACATGGAGATTTTTTTGTAATGTGTAACAAACTAATTTGTTGGTCTTCAAAATTAACTACCTAAAATTTTGCCGACCAGATAAACTCAGAATTATTTTATCTAATAAATATTGCCAATTTTGTTACCCGCACAAAATTACCTAACAAAAAATTTGTTGAAATTTTACTAGGTAAAAATTTGCCAATTTTTATCTTGGTTTTAATAACCAGTTATATAAAAGACCAATGATGAGATTTTTTTTTAAAAAAGTGTTACAAACCTTTGGGTTCAACTAAATTTTGGACAATTTTGAAAAACTTTAAAATTCATGTAAATTCAGGGAGATTAAATGATTAGACTTTTTTGAAAACAAAGCGTAAAATAGAAAAAGAAATTATATTAATAATGAAACCCATTTGGTATATTTTATGGGTTTTTGTCATAAAATTAACTGAAACAAATAACAAAAAAAATGAAAACATATTTTGTTTGGAAATATGGTATGCAATCAAATGTTTGAAGTCGGATAGGGAAAAGAGAACTCATACCATAGTTTTAACATCTATTTTAATAGTTTGTGGTCTACTATTTTCCAGGCCGAAATATAGCCATATATTAATATAAACAATTGTTATTTAACGAGACTAAATTAAAATTACCAATTTTTCTTAATAGTTTAATTAGATGCCCCTTGTTCATTTTTATTTTGGGATTTTTCCTGGAATTCTTATTCTTTGCTCCCTTCTTTAAATAAACAATTTTAATAATTGTTAAATTATTGTTTTCTATCCCTTAATATGACAAATAAGCAGGCTTAAACTTACTTAAAGTAATCAATTCGGTAACAAAATTTGCAGCTGTAATAAATTTATAGATTATTTCTGATTATGTTTATTAGCAATAAAGGCAACCACACCAATTTATAAATTTCCAAAAGCCAATTCATAATTTATTATAAAACTTCCAAATGTTTAAATAAATAATAACAATACATTAGGTATAATAGGTTAAATAAGTTGAGTAATGATCATATTTATTCATTAAATTTATGTTATTGACGTTTTACATAATGTTAACCTTTAAAAATGTTCGTTGTAATATTAATAAATTACAACATAAAATAAGGGAAAAACCAATAAAGGACCACTCAAAATCAAATTTAACATTTAATAGTTCGTTTTAAACAACTACGAGAAAATAAGACAATGATAGAACAGGTGAAATGGTTTCTTTTTTTTTGCTGGACCTGAAAAGGACTTCATTAAAGTTGTAATATTTTGTTACATCTACTTTTGTGGTTTGTGATGATGATGTTTGGTGATTGAGTAAAGAGCTCAAAATTATTTCATATATGTTTTAAATTAATTAGTTACCTAAATATGATTGAATTTGAGCACTATTCCATTAAGATATGTCACTTGTATTACAAACATTGAATCCCTTGTTCATATGGGGACTGATTGTGATTAAAGTAAGCTTGAAAGTTGTTTCCTTCAACAAAAAATATTGATGTAGTCATGGAACTTTGTGCTCTTAAATATAATATTCCCTAAGCATTTTTCATCAATTATCAGACATTAAGGAAAAATAATAATAGTTAGTATCAAGCATAATTTTCTTACGTGTAAAGAGATCACAACTTCCCAATCATTTTCTGCCACCTCTTTTTTTGTCTTATTTACATTTATTAATATCTTTCTAAAGAAAAGCAAAGCAAGGAAGTTATAAAATAAATGAAGTGATCATTTACCATAATAGTTAGGAATGGGCAAAGTCAATGTTGGTTATATTCCTTCTCCCACGTTATCACAGCAGAAATACTAAAGTTATGTTCTCCCATATTTTTCAGGACAATATTGCCATTAGTTCATGGTATTATCAACGTTAGTAGTATTCACTAATTTATCTCTTTCAGTAACATAATGTTATAACCATTTATATAAGTGTTGGTAATGTAAATGGTGGTGTCTCCATATGATGAGAAAACAACATTTGTTTGGACATAGAATAAGTTAGATCTTGACAATGCCTAATTTGCTGTATAGAAACACAAAACTATTATATAGGATGGGTGGGGGGACAAATCATTATTATACAGCTACCCTGTATTCTCAAATAGTATCAATTCTTTTCTCAATAAAGCCTACACTGTTGTACACAAATCCCAGGCATAACATGTAATTGTGTTGTGTTGTCAAACTTAGCAATCCTGGTATAGTGAGATTGAATTTGTTGTTTTATTCCATATATGATTATCCCCATAGATGTATCAGTAGAAACCAGGTCATAATTTAAAAACGCACTCGACAACGACAATGCTTTCATTTGAATAACAATAATAGACTGCTGTATCTCCCTCGTAAATGTTGTGTTGTCGGGAACTCGAAGAAGTTTAATGTCGATTTCACCTTAGTATATATATAAAAGGAAATCTATTATTCATACATGGACTTTCCATTTATACAACCAAACAACCGAAAATAATAATGCAAAGTTGTAGTCTATAAAAGCAGAAATTCTCATATATTTTATATGGCATAGAGTTCATTGTACTACTTCGTTATATAAAACAATAATACCAACTTTTAAACGTTATAAAAGTAGCTGTTTATATTACCTCAGTATTAAAAACAACTTAGTTATAAAGTAAGAAAGCAACAGAAAAAAACACTGAAAGTCTAAACGCGCCGCGCAACCATCGAAATTTACTGTAGACCTGTGTCTGCATTGGAAAACAAAAGCGAACTACTGCGTGACACATTACAAAGCTTTTATACCTTACAAAACAAATATATAGATAGATGTGTATGTCTTCTTTACACATACCGCTCCACGGACAATTAAAGCTACCTGAAGACGAAGATCGAAGTAGTACTGACCATTTTAAGTGGTAGGTGGGACAATATGATGCTGGCGTTATTAATAGTTATGCTTGATATTGCTGTTCAAGCAATTGTGAAAGGTAATTGAATTTAATTGTTATCTAGTTAATCATAGTTGGTTATTAAGGTTGTACAGGTCCACATAGCTTTTGACCTTCATCTAACATCTGTGAAGGAGACACAGCTGGTTTATTATTGTTCTTCAAATCATTCCAGTTGTCACTACACACTGGGTTTTAAATGGAACATGCCCATCTACTGATCCATCTATTGTTAGTCAAAATTAGGGGGCATTGTTACAGGTTGGGGAACTGTAGGAACCACAACAACTAATCTTACTATCCCAGGATTACACACAACTAAATAATAAAATAGTTACATGTTTAGGCTTCAGGACTCTTACTGGTTTGGTAGCAGTAAAATGCACATTGTTAATACAGGGGTGAGATGTTCTATAATAAGTTATCAAAGATTTTTGTCACAATCAATTAGGTAAACTAAATGATGTTGTGAATCTGGGGAGAAAACTTACTCTATGCAAACACAAATGTTGTTTTGAGATCATATGAGACCACATTCGTACATTACCAGACACAGTATTATATCAATGGTTATAATATTAAGTTACCTAAAAGAGGTGAACTAATGAATACTACAGATAATGTTTATAAATACCACAACTAAATGGCTATAATTGTCCTGATGATTTTGAAGAAAATAATGGGTTTAGTATTCAAGAATGGTAAACAGGCTGTTAACAATGTGGGAGAAGGCGAGATATTGAATGACATTGGAAATCCCTTTGACAAATGTAAGTGAGCATTTATTATCTATTCATGGACTAGTATTGGAAAAAAGTTATTCCGTTATAGTAATCAAATAATGTCAATATTGTGTAATAACAATTGAAAGAATTCCCCAAGCTTGGGTTGTAAACTGTAACAAAACCATCATACAAGGTAATTCAGTGGTATCATGTTAATGGGTATTTGTCCATTGTTGTTTTCACTCATGATCCCTATCCATGACCTCTTAGTACTTTTGTAATGGTTTATACTAACATTGAAACGTAACTTTTAGTGTATATGATGGAAGGGAGTATAAAACAAAAGCAAGGCTCAAAAGGATGTAATTAATCGCATAGATATATAGGGCATGTAATCACGGAGCTGTATTGTGTACCATTGAATGAAATTAGTTAGGGCTGTGCCTACCAGAGAATGGTAAATCTGGAATGTTTCAATTTATTTTGTTTTATTCTAGTGGATTGAGTATTTATAGCATCAAGTTCTATAAAAATTTAGTAAGCATGTTCAGTATAATCACAGCTTACTTTGGCATAATCATTAGGTATCATATGATATTACTAAGCTACCCTATATAATGACCTTAGTATTGGGTAGAACATGTATATGTTACAGCTGTCATTTTATAAGAGGAGCTATTGTTAAATGTTGTCTTTATTTCATTAACCTCCTCTAACCTACAGTAGTAACATATCATTGATTGTGTTCTCCAGTATGTAGTAGTACATGAGTCATTGGATGGACATATAATCTACCTAGTGGTATATATAATATGTATGTATATGGAATTGAAGAGGAGGATAGATTATCATGATGACTGGGCAATATCATAAACCTTACTAAAAATATCACTGTTACTGAATCATTAATTATAGCTATGATAATGGTACTTTGCTAATCCATGAGCATTGGTGATCTTTTCTTTCTTACATCTCCAACCGAGGCATTGGTTCTCTTTTCTTCTCTACATCTCAACCTGTAACACAATCAAAGGACTTTACATTATTAATTGTTGCATAAATACCAATATGAAGCTATGATTTTGTAGCTATGAAGACATTCAAACTGTTGGTAATTAGTAAGTCAGAAATGGTTACCTTATCTAATATTGACATTTTATTTGTCCTTGTGTAGTTCCCTGCTCTGTCATTTCTAGATGCAATTGTAATACATAACAAACAATAGTGAGTAAGAACCCTATAATATTATTTGTATTATAACTATTAAATATTTAACTGTATAATGTACATCTTATTACAAAACATACAGTTTATTTGTGCTTCTTTTCATATAGTAATGTACCAATGTCATGTGTTATATACATTATGCAGGGTCATATAGAAAGTTGTTCAAGTCGTATTATCTATTAACATGACTATATAATATAATATTTGAAATAGTATTATTAACTATATAAATAATATGTTTGTTTTAGAGCATTGTACTATCAGATGTACACAACCTAGAAGGTCAACCCTTCTGGGCCACCATAGGTGTTATCAAAATAACCATGTAGACACTATAGAGGGGTGACCCCAGGTGGAAATAAGAAGCTTGTGTAATTCTGGCTACATTACATGCAGCTGTGTACATTGATAGACCAATGCCTCAATAAAAAAAGTAGGATCTAGTAATATTTCAGATGTTATATTATAGTCATATTAATGTATAATATAATGTGAGTATATTGTAACATCTTCATATTACTGTCAGATAATTAAAAGTTTGTTGGCTTATCTTTCCTACAATCATACAATTAAGGTGGGTCCTACTAGTTTGTTGAAGAGAAAAGTACCAGCACATAGATTATTGAGGAGTAAAAAGTGCTAATAATATGTTATTATTTCAATTCTTATTATTCACAATTCTCATTTACAATTTAGAAGACTGATAATATGTTTATATGTTATTGTCTCTCATCAACTGATCTATCCCAGGAGATTTCAATGTGACAATAGGGCAGTATGCTTTGTTTAAAAGTTGTAATATGTAACCTTTATATTACTCAATGTAAACAAGGATCCCTCCTCCATATCACACACACCACAATATATAGTGCAACATTTTATTTATACTATACTATGTTTATAAGTACTTGTACTTACATTAACAGACACTACATTATGAATAACAAAATGTCACTTCTTTAATTATATATACATATCAAAGAGTTATCAGTACTACAATGTAAATGTCCATAAGACTATTATAATACAAATACATATAGCTATTATAGAACAGTTGCTATTTATAGTAACAATCATTCATCCATCCAAACACAGCTGATGAATATCACCTTTATAGATGAAATTGCTAATTGATGTTTGATTGACATATCAAAATGAACTAACCACTATCCAATTTTATAAATCATTTTTCCAAAGTTTAAATGATAATTTATTATAAATGTTCTAAATAGCTTAAAATATAATAATAACAGTACTATTCAAAAATAGTTAATAGAGTTTTATTTATGGCCTTGGAAAAACATACATCCTTTGATCATTAAATGTCATGTCTATCTGACTTGTGATTACATAATATTAACTCTATTTAAAAAAGGTAGTTCAATTGATATCATATTAATAACTTACAACATAAAATAATGGCAGAAAACCAATTATCAATGACACTGCAAATCATCATAATTATAACATTATAATAGTTACAGTTTAAACAACTTACCAATGACAATATAGACAATGATAGTAACATGCCTAGATAGATTAAACTCTCTTTTATAACTAGTTCATTGCCTAGACTAAAAAACAGAGGACTCTCATTATAAAATTGTAATATATTCTGTTATTACTACTTGTCTCTGTAGGTACTGATGATAATGATGGTGATGTTGATGGTATTGGTGATGGGCTGAAGAACTCTAAAAATTATATCATATTACATTTTAATTAAATTAGTTTACCTAAAGATTGATTTGATGTCACTTTTAGTCCATCAAGATATGTCACTTGTATTACAACACTGAACCCCTTTTCACCATGGATTGATGTATTAAAGTAAGCTGTAAGTGTTTTCCTTCAGCATAAAGTATTGATGCAGTCTTTTGGCACTTTGGTGCTTTTAAATGTAATATCTCTAATGCATTTTTCATCAACTTCTCCAGACATCTAAGGAAAACTAGTAATAGTTAGTATCAAACCATAATTTTCTTACAGTTAAAGAGATCGCAACTTCCCAAATCATTTTTGCCACTTTTTAATATCTATTTTACATCATGAATGTCTTCTAAAAGACAAGCAAAGCAAGGAAGTTATAAAATAAATGAAGTGATCATTTACCAATAATAGTTAGGAATGGGCAAAGTCCAATGTTGTTATATTCCCTTCTCCCACGTTATTCACAGCAGAAATACTAACATTATGTTCTCCATATTTTTCAGGACAATATAGCCATCTAGTCTTGATATTATCAACGTTAGTACTATTCACTAGTTTATCTCCTTCAGTAACATTAATTTATAATACTTGATATAAACAATCTGGTAATGTAAATGGTGGTTCCCATATGATGAGAAAACAACATTTGTTTGGCATAGAATAATGTAGATTCTCGACAACACCTAATTTGCCTGTAAAGAAACAAAACTATTATATAAGATATTGAAAATTATTCATTATACAGCTTACCCTGTATACTTAATATAGTATCAATTTTCTTAAAAAAGGCCTACGCCTGTTACCGTAACAAGTCCCGAGGCATAACATGTAATTTTTGTGTTGTTAAACGTTAGTAATCCTGGTACAGTGAGATTCGAATTCGTTGTTTTTATTCCATTTAGCGATTATGCCCAAAGAAGTATCAGTAGAAACCACAATATCATTTAAATACCACTCGACAGTGACAGCGCTGTTATTTGAAGAACAATAATAGACTGTTTTATCTCCCTCGCAAATATTCTTGTCGGGAACTTGAAGAAATTCAATCTTGATTTTACCTTAGTATATATATATAAGGAAATCTTATTATTCATTATACATGGACTTACCATTTACTACAACCAAACAACCTAAAATAGTAATGCAATTTGTAGTCTATAAAGCAGAATCTTCTCATGTATGTTACACTATTATATATATAACAATAACTACAACTCTTAAATGTTGATAAAAGTAAGTCTCAATAATTTATTAAAAACTACTTAAGTACGAAAACAACAGAAAGAAAACACAAAGTGTATAACGCGCGCAACCATGCTATAGTCTCCATTGGAAAACAGAAGCGACTACTGCGTGATATGTTAAAACATTACACAACAAAATATATAGATAGATATCTTCTTTACACATACCGCTCCATAACCAAGCTATCTGAAGACGAGTTGGAAGTAACACTGTAATTTTTGATGGTGTGGCACATTATGATACTGGCGTTATTAATAGTTATGATATTGCTGTTCAAGCAATCCTGTGAAAGGTAATTTGAATTTAATTGTTATCTATCTAGTTAATCATATTGGTTATTAAGGTGTACAGGTCCACATAGCTTTTTACCTTCATCTAACATCTGTGAAGGAGACACAGCTGTTTATTATTGTTCTTCAAATCATTCCAGTGTCACTACACACTGGGTTTTAAATGGAACACTGCCATCTACTGATCCATCTATTGTAATTGGGCATTGTTACAGATGGAATAGGAACAACAACAAACTAATCTTACTATTCCAGGATTACCACAATTAAATAATACAATAGTACATGGTTTTATGCTTCAGGACCTCTTACTGGTTTGGTAGCAGTTAGAAATGCCACATTGTTAATACAGGGTGAGATGGTTCCATAATCTAGCTATTATATAAGTAAACATAATATTTTAATGACTAAATCATACATCATATGATCCTGACCTCATGGATCTTTATTACTAAAATAGGCAATAATACATGGACTAGTATTGGAGGTAATATAATTACCTTAGTATAATAACACAATATATCTAATACTGTATTAAGGGTAGTCTAGTGGGAGTTGTGTGTCAGTTCTAATACTGGGTATGTACTAGGTACTAGTACATCTAGTGATATGTTGGATACGAAGAAACTAAGTCACTGAGACAAGGTAATACTAACAGTGGAAATAGTTTGTAAATGGTATTATCCATTGTAGGTACTATACCATCTCCTGTTAATCCACTAACAGATACTGTCCCTCATCAAGTTATACCTCAATATGAGAATGTTGATATGATCACTAATACCTACCTACTACTGAACTAGAGATGAAGACATGTGCAGCATATGGTGTGATAAAATAGTAAAACATTACTAAAATTTATGCGTGTTATTATAAACATAGAGCTAAAATTTTATTTTCTCTTTTTTTGTGTGTTTATTTTTTAAACAGTTTTCAGTATTATAAAAGTGCTTGAAATAACTAATAATAACATGATTAAATCTCAGAAGTATGTAATCAGTCTATCCTTATAATAATATATGGCATGTAAACCAGAAGGAGAACAGTATAGCTAGTATGTGTGTCCTCATTAAAATATATGTATCTCTATTAGCAAGTAGTTTTCTAGAATTGGTTGAATTATTAGTCAACATTTAACAAACACAAGTTCTAAAAAAACAACATTATTATAATTCATTGATTCGATGGAATGATCATGAACACTGTCTTTACTAAATTGTCAATCTGTTGCAAATCTATAAGCAGGTGATCCAGACAACTGTATAAGGTAACTCAGATGATGATAAATATCATATATGCCATCCCAGGAAGGAGTATATATATCTGTATGTTCAATAATGTAGGTCAGTCTTACTGACTACATAAACAGAAGACATAATATATTACTATACTATTTAAATTAGGTATATGTTTTAGTTGTACGAAGGGTATTTTTAGATTTTAGGGAAATTTGTGCACTGAAACCATTAACACCACAGTCATTGTTATTATGTTATTATTGTTGTAAAATATGCTGAGTGTATAATGTCAGCATGTTACATATGATATTACTATAATGGTATGCGAGTTCACAGGTGATGTCAATATAAATCCAGGTGCTACCATTCCTTATTGTCAAACTACTTTTTATGAATTGTAAACTGTTATTATTCCTGAAACTGATAGAAACCAGTGTGGCACAATAGATTAGTTTGAGGTAGAATAGGCTAATAAAAATGTTACTATTTAAATACTTGATATTTACAACACAATTTCATAAAACTGCAATCAAACTGTATGTGATCAGACCCTAATCACAGATGCTTACCTGTATTTCAAGATATTGACTTAGAATGGATTAGTGAGCATTTATATTCTCATACGTTAGTAGTATCAATTACTGCTTGATAATAAATTAGTCCTTTTAGAGTGGCCCACAAATTATATAATACTACCCTTTTATAGTACCCAAAATATATGAATATTGTTATTGATCAGAAGCAGTTTCACTTTTTTATGAAGTCACTTCATAATTGCAAATAATTGAATGAGTAATTTGATTCAGTACTTTTTATGACAGCTATATTACTGTCACTCATAGCATTTCCAAGAGTAATCATGGTACCAAGATTTGATATATCACCTGTATTACACGGATTAACTATGTGATGGTTAACT
>NW_024535754.1:0-11092 GCF_016097555.1 Gigantopelta aegis
TTTTTTTTTAGTTTGGACTATTACTGACACTAATTGTACGATGTAAACTTTGTTTAATGTACCCCTTTTCATATTGAATTGAATAGTTACAGGAAATGCAGTACCCACCTAAAAACAGCATTAGAACCCAAAATTAGGTACTAATTGATCAGGACCTATAAAATAAATGGGGGGTGTTCATTAGACAATTCTTACCAGTTCCAGTCTTTCTTCAAATTAATAAGGGAGACATCTTAGAAGTTTCACACAGTAACTTTTTAATATTTGGCCAATACTAATCTTCATACTTTTTTATTGCCATAAATGGGTTGTTGTTAACTATTGTTCGATGAAACAATATATCAAATACTACAACATAAACAACTCTCTTCCCATTGTTTTGTTTGGTGAAAATAACAGAAAAACCATTTCCCCTAAAGACCCAAATTGTTCTAAAGTTATATTAATTTCTAAAAAGCTTTAAAAGTATTAGTTACCATTATACTGTTGGTTTCAATTTAAACATGAATTATGTTTTTCAATTTAGTAAATGAGATTAAATTTCATTTTTTTAATGAAATTGAAAAAATTTCTTAATATATAATGCCCAAAATAGGCGTTGATTTGAAATTTTTGTTTATTATTACCTTATTGGCACGTATATCTTGATAGGTTGTTATGTCAAAAGATGTTAATCCCCTTGTGCTTCATTTGACAACCTTTTTTACCTTTTTTTCAATTATATGTTTCACTATGTTTGATACATAGCTTTCTCGTTTGAACAGATTGCAAATGTCTTGTAGTCTGAATTTATTCACTTAAAATTTTGATAACTTCTTTCCAAGCATTCCACAAAATATTATGATTCGATAAACCTCAAATTTTACTTTGTTAACATGTTTCTATAAGATATTTTATTGATGAGGGAAAAAAGCAAATTTTTTAACTTTTTTTTTTTTTTTTATTGTGGTATTTATATGCATAAATAAACTCTGTTTCTTGCAATTTATCACGATTCCTTTCCAATCTCTTGTTTATAGAGTGTTACTTTGGTGGCAGATAGTACACCGCCGAAGAACGGTCATGTTTGACTTCGGTAATGATAATTTTATCTGATCAAACTGATGTCAGTTGTCGTTATTCTGTGGTGTAGAAAATGTGATACACATCTAATTTACAACTTTGATTCAGTTGATTCGTAGCCCAGTGGGAAACAGACATTTCACATGCTTCAGGACCGTACTGGGCTCCGCATATTCATGCAATTATAGATCAGATTCTTTCACTGATTCAAGATGTTTTGGGGATATTAGAAAAAAATATAAGTGTATACTTTTGTTTTTTTTATCTCCTATTGCCTTTATATCGAGCTAGATTCATGGTGTGATAAAGTAGAGTATATGAACTGTAAGAATCAGCAAACTTTTTTTTGAAAGCTAAATAGAAAGGTCAAGAGCAACAGTAACTTGAAATAGTATAAGTCCTCGTGTAATATTGCCCCCTCTTTCAACAGGTCGCTTGCAATTGTCCAATTCAGTTAGGGTATTACTATAATGTGACTGTGTTCTTTTAATAACTTCATAACTTACTTTCCCACAGGTAATTCACAATTCACATCCTGGTTTTACAATATTATTGTAATATACAACATGTAAAAGAGCATCATTCATGTATATGAGTATTGACACATGACTTAGGAGATTAGTTCCTCTTTGTCCTTCTCCTTTTTCCCACAAATGTAATAAATATGGGAACAGAAACATTACAACTTACATAATCTTCCTGTTCCTTTAATTGTATTAAAGTTTCTTTGAATGATTTGAGTCTACAAAATGAAAACTACTGATATTAAAAACTTCTATATTTCACTACTGTGCTGACATATAATAATAGCGCATATTGGTGATGATGAAACAAGTTATGTAATAAATCAACAGTATACCAACTAGTACACCCATCCAGTATAATAGTACTAGGGTAGTATATGAAGTGGCTGTAAAGACATTAAACATAGTGATATATCTTTGTATCTACATATTTTTATCAGTAGTACATAGAGTGGTAGATAAGACATATCATTGATACATGTTATGGATGGTAGCATCTGACCTATAATTCAGTGAAAAATAAAAAATACAGTATATTTGCTTACTTGAATTAAGAATAAATTGATTGTAACACATTAAATGCTTGATTACCAATTACTGTCACTGACAATACCTATTGATGTAACTTAGATAGAGTTTGATTACAAATTACTGCCACAGTCCATAACCTTAACATGTTTGAGCGCCAACCAATACCTAAATAGACGATAAATGTTACTTATCAGAGATCACTAGTATTAATTGTTTACTATTTGTACTACTTGTATTAGTTTTTATCATTGGACTAAACTCATCACTGGGAAACTACTACTAAGTTTAAACAAATGAATAGTTTACTGTATCTCATATATGATTATGAGCTAATGGAGTCTACAGAAATGTAACGACTCTTACTATAAAGGTGTGTATTCTGGCACTATTACTTGTAAGCTGTACAAAGAAAGGGGCATTTTAGGATTTATAGGTACTGATTTGAACTGATACTGTGCACCATTGACACATCCTGGGAGAACACACTGCTACTGTACAATGTACCACCAACAACCAGTTCCTACATGTACAAGTGTCAGCTACTGTACAGAAACTATAAGTTGACTGCGATGAGTTTTGACGTTTCAACTGAGTAAACAAAAGAACAATAGTGTAATGTTGGCTCACATTTTGAGCTACAGAGTATAGATTACTGAGCACATGTGTACTTACTATAAAATCTATAAGAATGAGACCTGGTGTTTGGTAGATTAGTGTTTTAATATTTATTTTTCTTTCACCAAACAAAAATTAGAGTTTTTAACTTTACACATGCTTTGAATACCATTAAAAGTTTAACCCAAATATAGTCTACAGAAATGTATAGCATTCCTAACTAATAATACCATTATATAGTGGGAATTATTGATGATCATAAAAAAATTTGGACAGAAAGCACATAAGTTAGCTTACATCATTGTTATTTACTGGTCATTATATCCTCATACTAACAAAGCAAGTATAGCTTTTAGTAATAGGAGAAGCAAAATGTCGTAGATGTCTTGCAGTTTTCATTTTATGGTTGTGGTAATACACAAAATTATTATGCTGAGATATATAAATTTTTGCAAACTTACTTTGATTCAACTAAACTGCCAAACTAACAAATTCATCACTAATATTTCTTATTGTACAGTTAGTTCAAAATGGAAATCATGAAAATCATGGGCCTGAAACTATTAAACATTATTATATATCCACACATGTACATGAGGTAACATAATGATAACATAAGTTATTAACTTTTATGTCTTACTATTTATAATTCAATAGAAAATTTGTTCTATTTTTTTTAGAAAACAGTCCAAGCAATATCTTCTAGTATAATATACTGGAATGCTACAAAAGAGAACCTGTTATAGGTTTCCAATCACATTAAGGCATTTCATTTAATATAACTTATAGATTCACATAGATACCAAACCCACCAATGAGTTTTAAGACAAAATGACATTATATTAATCTCCTATAAAAGCTACAGTCAAATACTTACTATATAACTGTACACTGACCTCTATAAGGTTGATACGAGGCCAAATTAACATCTTGAATAGATGATGCATCTAATTACTATATAGTGGGTTTGTTGGTAATTTTGTAACACAAACAATTGTATTAAAACTGTAGTGTATAATGACTTCAAACTGATCTACCAGTTTTCTTGAAACAATCACTGCTGTAATTTAGCTCTGTTATGAAAGGAAGGATTTTTTTCCCTACAACCAGCATTCTATATTCTCTAGTAAATGTAACATCCACTCACAACATTTCAATCTGTTACTTCATTAAAGTAGGTGTGGTTATTAAACTGTTGCCAATTTCATCAAATATTCTAAGAGGTTTGACTCTACATATATTATATTGTGGACTTACTTTACTAACATAGACAACTCTTTTACATACTACACAGTGTGATCTTAGAATGAGTGGCTTACAAAACAATCTCAGAGAAAGGGTCTCTACCAATGAATATAATATATATATATATATATATATATATATATATATATATTATATATATATATATATATATAATATATCTTCTAAATACCTGTAATATCAATGAAGGAAGTCACAATAGGAATATAATTTAAGCAGGACGAAAAAATTGTTAGAATGCAACATTGAAATATTTTACAAAATGTATTTTTTACCATGACAATGGCTTCATGAACCCTTACCACTAGTAATTTACAACAAAGCAGACACTTTTTTGTGTGTTCTTTTGATATTTTATGATGAAACAAAGCAAGACACTTACTTACTACATATTAAATACAACAGCGATCATTTTTAGAAATGATGGTTCTGTATATGAAATTTCATTTTTTATTGAAGCACTATATTTATGGGCATTTCCAAACTGGACAAAATTATGTTGACAAAAACACCATTACCTAGACAACATCGCCATGCTCGTTGACAAAAACACCATTACCTAGACAACATCGCCATGCTCAAAACAGTGCTTCATTCATGTCAGTTAAATAGTACTGTTGTTCACTGTCTGATCAATATACAACATCTATATGCTCAACTGAACACAGTGCTATCGTCATTGTGTGATCGTGGTGGATCCACAGACAAGATCATCATGCTCAACAATACTATCATTCATCGTTTCTCAACAGCAGACAAATCGTCATGCTCACACAAAATCGTAATGGTCAAACGCCCCGCCCAACGGAACTGACGTTACCGTCGTCATATGTTTTGTTAATAAGATTAATTATTATTAATTATTAAATTGCTAGCAATCTATTTATTTTACACATGACAAGTTCAACCATTGATATAGACTCTTTTCTGGAGTACCTATTGGGATTGTCATCTCAACTCCATCGTCACTATAACACCGACGACTTAAATTTGGCAGAGAACTTATATATAGAGACTGTATAAGTGTCCTTCGAGTGATTTTAGGGAGGGTATTAGAAAATGACCATACTCCACAAGAAGTCATAAGAGATATTGAGTATGTAATAGGAGAATTTCAAAGGTTGTGTTCCCATTTATGGGGAATGGACCCTTTGGACACAACCTGATCCTAGTAACCTCCCTACTAACCAACATCTTTCTTGTCAAAGAACAGGACAACCTGGACAGCCATCATACCATAATCATAAAGAAGATTTAGAATCTTTGTTAGAGCTTGGATTCAATTTCCAGCAAATGTCTATGATTCTTGGAGTGTCTGAAAGAACTTTAAGAAGACGAAGAAAAACTGTTTGGTCTTGGAATAGGGAATAACTTCACACAGATTTCTAATGAAGAACTGGATGACATAATCTTTAACATTTTACAGGTAATATTGACATCAACTGGGTACATATATAATAGAGTGTTTTGGAATGGGATGAATTTGGTTATAAAAATTGTTTGTATACTAACAACTGGTTACAATGGATTCTGGATTGTCACATGTTCGGGGGGCCTTACTCTCACAGGGACTCATTATCCAAAGAAGTAGAGTTATTGAGAGCATGTGAAGAGTTGATCCTGTCAGTCAGTCTTTAAGACGAGCAGCTAGAATACACCGTCGACGCTACTCTATTGCAGGACCAAATGCTTTATGGTAAATATTGTGCATTCTTTACTTCATTATTACAGTACTGGGGTTAGCAATTAGTGTGGTTATAGCAAATTTTTATATTGTGATGTGAAGGTATATGTCTTTGATGTTGAGGTAATGTCATCTGTGGGAAATGTTGCACCTATAAGACATAAGTGTTGTATAAAATTAATGTTTTACATATAATTACACATTTGTTATAGGCATATCGATGGAAACCACAGCTCATCAGGTGGAAGGTGGTCATCCATTGGAGGTATGTATAGTTAATATAATCAACCTAGTTTGTGGTTATATATATAGAGAGCAACATTACTTTTTAAACCAAATGTTGGTAGTTGTAGTGCAAACAGATAATGACAGACAGTAATGGTTCATCAACTGAAAGTATCATTTAGTGTATAGCCTCAACAATAGCCCATGTGGTCTATTCGATTTTCTTTTTAGCTCTACACTGCCTGAGCTATTATTGTGCCTGTTATTTACAAACTAAGTTACTACAATGGTCTATTCATAGCTCTGATTAGTTCAAAGCGTTTTTGTTGCCTAAGCTACTTATCTTACTTTTCAATTTTGGTAATTATTATCAATAATTATCAATAATAGGAAAAAGTAGTGTACCAGACTGATATAATCAATAAATTGTCAGATTTTGGACCACACACTCGTGTTGTACAAAAAGGCAGAAATTAAAAGTGATCAAATAATTTCTTGCTTAAAAAAAATTATTTAGGGATTTACATAATGATTTTACATTTTATAATTAGGATGTGCTGACTGGACATTTCACATTTTGTCAGGAGGTCTGGGTTTCACAATACAATTAATTATTTATTTATGATATTATTATTTCTTTATCTTAGTGATCAGGTAATTATGTTAGTATAAAACCATTTTTGCTATTAGTCAACATCTTTTAATGATCATTGATATATGGTATCTTTTTAAGTGATATAAAAAGTCTGTTTTTAACTCATTGTAATAATATATGACTCATTAGCTACCTCATTATATTATGTCAATATGATATGATCTGAGTAGTAACTGACATGTTTTTCAGTAAAAAAAACATAATTGTTAGTTTTGTAGAGAGAGGTGGTGGATCATAAACTGACAGTTACTCCAACAAATAATTATAATCCTTACAAAAATTGATATGGTTAGGTATAGTGATTTTTTATGCCTATACATTGGTGTTAAGGTTCAGAAGTTATGGTTTAACCATCATATAAAACAGTATATACGTTGTCCATTAATTTGAAGTATGTTTTTTGATTGTTTATTTGAACTGAACTGTTGGCTATCAAGATATAGTATATGCCAACTATCAACTGATTTCATTAATCTATATATACTTGTAATAAGATATATGGGAGAAAGTACTTTAGAAATAACTTAAGCATTTTCTATGCAAAATGTATCAGTGACATATTTATATTTATTTTACTACTACTCAACTGTGAAATATGTTATAAATGTTTGTTACATGTAATGAACATAAGTTATTCAAAGTGTTTTAACAGTTAATGATAATGAACACCTCTTCTTAACAAAGTATTCCCAGCTGATTTCATTGTTATATCTACAATATATAATTCTATAATTGACAACTGAATCATAGACACTGACACACTTCAAGTTTTAGACACATATATGAAAGTACTTTAAAGTGGTTTAAAAGTGCTTAAAATCATTTATTCTGTTTATGCAAGTACTAAGCCTTTGTCAATTCTGTAACAATTACACATTCTCATTTTGGCATCCAATGGTCATCTTACTCAGTAAGCAAACCTTTTTCAATGATGTCTGTATAGAATTAGTACCAGTATATTAATTCATATTAGTTGTAGTTGCTGTTAGCCAAAGTCTAACAATTTTACTATGAAACTTATATATATATGTTAATATATTGGCTCCTATTGTTCTACTGATAAAGAATTAAGTATCACATTACTAGCTAGATACAGTCAACATGAGCTCTTTATCTCTTGAATAATATACATTTCTTAAACAAACAGTAGTTACAATCAATAAAATCTACAATTATAAAATTATTGTCCCACATTGCAAGGAGGGTTAAGCAATTGGTCTGTCTGTCTGTCTGCAAAAAATATTGTTTGGAATCAAAATGACAATTCATATCTTTAGCATGCTGTATATGTTACAAAAAAGAAAAACTATTGTATTAACATGTGTATATATAATCTAGACCAAATCATCTCTCTCCTGTCATTTATCAGTAGTAGTCCTGTATTAAATTTTCAAACGATCAGAGAAACCATGAATTGATCCGTAATGATGCAAATTAATATATTCACCCAGTAGTTGTCAATAATTTATCATTATTATTATATAACTGTTTTATCTTTTAGAACAATTGTCTGTCATCCTCTCCAGTACCTTCATATCTCTTGCTTTTTGCTATCTTGTCATCATCATTATCCTTCTCCTCACATTTTGTTACCCCTTCTGTCTCTTTACCCTCTTTGATGACATCAAATGTAAGGACCTCATCTCCTTTTCCATTTCCTTTGACTGACCATTTCTTGATTTGATAATAATCATCACAACAACTTTCTCAACAGTTATAGATCTTGTTTCATATACTGCAACCTTTATTAGTAGTGCTGATCCTATCACTAGTAGTAGGTACAGGTAATCTTCCTCATAAACAACTGTTAAGAGTGAGTTTTTTTACAGAAGTTGGAAATTCAATTCCAACTCAACCATTAGCAGAGGACTATACTATTATTTTATTGACAGTTATAGTAACTCTTGGTTGTATACTTATCATTCTGTTTTGTTTAACTACTGTTATAATATATTGATATCAGGAACGGCTGTGTATATTAACAGAAAGGTTTGGTAATTATTTTAGAGTAGATTATCATTTGATCTTAATCATTTTTTCAGAAAAAAGCTATACCAGATCCCACTGCAGACCAGTCCATCATATAGTAGAAGAAAAAGTTTCTTGCAATTGATAAGAGGTGTCACCAGTGATATATCAGATTATAATATGCACAGTATTAGATTAAAGGATTATCACACAATGTTATAGTATAATATGTTGAATTAAATGAATAATGTGTTTAAATTTACTTTTACACTAGTTCACATTACTGATAATTAGAACTGTGTCTGTAATTACATGCTATGCAGTTATTGAAGTGATCAACTGAGTTGACAGAGATATAGAAACAATTAACACTTAAATGTATATATATGTGTTGATTGATTTACCCATATGGTTATATGGAAATTAGCCATGCAAATTAAACAGTATATATATATATATATTATATATATATTATTATGTATTACATTATTCTATAATTATTATACATAGTGAAGTGTTTGATATTTAAACTAGAGGTAGATAATATCTGTGTAAAGTAAATAGTTTATAATAATCTTTAGTACTGTTTTATATATTATCAATAATAGATTTTTTTTCATGTGTACTCACTGTGCTCACTTCACTTCATTGAGCTCAATTTGAATTGTTAAATATCCATCAAGGATAAGAAAAGAATTGGAATTGGAATATTTTTGGGAAATTTCAAAATAGAATATGAAATTACAAAATAGAATTAGATGTCCCCTTCGGCTTCTGTAGGTTTCTTATTCAGTACCGTAAAACTAGTGTAACAGTTTGGGTGGGCTCTGTGTACACAAGAGATGATTGTCATGAAAGATGGTATCTGCCTAATTTGTTTTAAATGGAAACCATTTTTGAGAAATCCATCCACAAAGACAAAAACATCTTAGACTTATAGAGTTATCTCCTAATAACACTAATCACTGGCTTTATCATATCATCTGAGCATTCTAGTCCACTGATATCTGATCATTATTCCAATCTTCTTTCATTATCTTCACACCAAATTTCCCAAAGCAATTTTCCTTCTTCCCCTTCAGATTTATTTATGACCCTTTAGTAGTCTTTATTGGCTATACATTGCACAATAAAAAATGACTTCTAAATTTGTTTCTGACTCAAGATCTCATGATCAGAACTTAGGCCTTCGTCGTCATCAAAGTAGTAAACCTCATGATTACATGTTGGCATAACATTGTAAATTTCACTTAAAAAGAAAGCATGCTACTCCCTTAGGCACACTATCAAAGTTATCAACTACACAAGATTCTCTTTTATCTGAAGTATTACAACAATGTGTTAATACGCATTAAATAGATTGCTAGCAATTTAATAATTAATAATAATTAAATCTTATTAACAAAACATGACGACAGGTAACGTCAGTTCGTTGTTGGGGGGCGTTTTGACCATTACGATTTTGTTTGAGCATGACGATTTTGTCTGCTGTTGAGAACGATGAATGATAGTATTGTTGAGCATGATGATCTTGTCTGTGGATCCACCACGACACACAATGACGATAACACTGGGTTCAAGTTGAGCATATAGATGTTGTATATTGAATCAGACAGTGAACAAGACAACAGTACTAGTTAACTGACATGAATGAAGCACCTGTTTGAGCATGGCGATGTCGTAGGTATGGTGTTTTTGTCTGTTTGAGCATGGCGATGTTGTCTAGGTAATGTGGTTTTGTCAACATAATTTTGTCCAGTTTGGAATGCCATACTTATATACTCCTAAACTTCCCCCTTTATTCTAGTTTCAGAATGAAATAAATTATCCAACAAGTTGTAAAAAATAGATTTACATCTAAACACCTAATTTTATGAATTTTGGCATCTCACATGAACAATGGAGTCAGTGTGACATGCACAAAGAACTGGCAGGTCTGGAGTATGTGAGATTAGTCTACGTCACTTACAACAATGTTTTTAGTGGCTATAGGTTATGTTACAGGGAGGATTACCAATTATTCTATGTGATAAATACTATTATAAAAAAATGACCATAAAGTAAGCTTTGTTTCAATCCTTACATGAAATCATCCCTTTACTTCCACTAATCATTTGAAAATGGACAATAAGTACGTAAAATCATATTAAATCAAAAAGACCATACTTATGGTAAAGAAAAGTTCTTTTTTTTCAAACGTACTTTCTTCAAGGGTTTGCCATTGACGCTCAAATTTTAAGCCAACACCTCTAAGTTACGTAGCAGGACCCCCGAATGACATTGATGCTTCGCTGGGGAAGAAAGTCTATAAAGTGGCTTACTGGGCAAAGGTCTATGTTCCACTGCCACTACTCTCAAGGAAAGTATGGCTGAAGCAACTACTATGGACAGAAGAGACGTTTGAAGGTAAATAACAATTGGTAACAGAGTTAGGGAGAAAAGGCATTTGTCAGTAGTTGAGGCTTTCTTATTTTAATTTTTCCGGCACCTTCGGTATTTGGAAATTTTCCAGTTGGTGGGAAGCCAAGAGTAGACATTAAATTAAAACCAAATAAAAATTAATGG
>NW_024535755.1:0-9415 GCF_016097555.1 Gigantopelta aegis
CTATATGTGTTCTGACATCTAGTTCACCCCACCCCTAAAAATAAAATGTGTAAATGTAAAGGCAAATGTATGTATCGTATGTACGCCCTGCGTGGGCGAATTATAGGAACATTTATTTTAGTCCTTGGCCCAAATATTTGGTGAATAAGGGCAAAAATAAATTTTGGGGCCGAATTTTCCAAAATTGATTTTTGCCGAACGGTGTGTATTAAGTAGTCGAATAAACAAAGTTTTTGGTACATAATGGATAGGGACCACTCACACAGGGTCTCCTCCACTCTATAAATATCAGAACCCTTTCGGAAAGTCAGTATATGGGGCAATGACCGCCATACAAGTACGCACTATAGTGCTGAAAGCATTGCTATATGTGTTCTGACATCTAGTTCACCCCACCCCTAAAAATAAAATGTGTAAATGTAAAGGCAAATGTATGTATCGTATGTACGCCCTGCGTGGGCGAATTATAGGAACATTTATTTTAGTCCTTGGCCCAAATATTTGGTGAATAAGGGCAAAAATAAATTTTGGGGCCGAATTTTCCAAAATTGATTTTTGCCGAACGGTGTGTATTAAGTAGTCGAATAAACAAAGTTTTTGGTACATAATGGATAGGGACCACTCACACAGGGTCTCCTCCACTCTATAAATATCAGAACCCTTTCGGAAAGTCAGTATATGGGGCAATGACCGCCATACAAGTACGCACTATAGTGCTGAAAGCATTGCTATATGTGTTCTGACATCTAGTTCACCCCACCCCTAAAAATAAAATGTGTAAATGTAAAGGCAAATGTATGTATCGTATGTACGCCCTGCGTGGGCGAATTATAGGAACATTTATTTTAGTCCTTGGCCCAAATATTTGGTGAATAAGGGCAAAAATAAATTTTGGGGCCGAATTTTCCAAAATTGATTTTTGCCGAACGGTGTGTATTAAGTAGTCGAATAAACAAAGTTTTTGGTACATAATGGATAGGGACCACTCACACAGGGTCTCCTCCACTCTATAAATATCAGAACCCTTTCGGAAAGTCAGTATATGGGGCAATGACCGCCATACAAGTACGCACTATAGTGCTGAAAGCATTGCTATATGTGTTCTGACATCTAGTTCACCCCACCCCTAAAAATAAAATGTGTAAATGTAAAGGCAAATGTATGTATCGTATGTACGCCCTGCGTGGGCGAATTATAGGAACATTTATTTTAGTCCTTGGCCCAAATATTTGGTGAATAAGGGCAAAAATAAATTTTGGGGCCGAATTTTCCAAAATTGATTTTTGCCGAACGGTGTGTATTAAGTAGTCGAATAAACAAAGTTTTTGGTACATAATGGATAGGGACCACTCACACAGGGTCTCCTCCACTCTATAAATATCAGAACCCTTTCGGAAAGTCAGTATATGGGGCAATGACCGCCATACAAGTACGCACTATAGTGCTGAAAGCATTGCTATATGTGTTCTGACATCTAGTTCACCCCACCCCTAAAAATAAAATGTGTAAATGTAAAGGCAAATGTATGTATCGTATGTACGCCCTGCGTGGGCGAATTATAGGAACATTTATTTTAGTCCTTGGCCCAAATATTTGGTGAATAAGGGCAAAAATAAATTTTGGGGCCGAATTTTCCAAAATTGATTTTTGCCGAACGGTGTGTATTAAGTAGTCGAATAAACAAGTTTTTGGTACATAATGGATAGGGACCACTCACACAGGGTCTCCTCCACTCTATAAATATCAGAACCCTTTCGGAAAGTCAGTATATGGGGCAATGACCGCCATACAAGTACGCACTATAGTGCTGAAAGCATTGCTATATGTGTTCTGACATCTAGTTCACCCCACCCCTAAAAATAAAATGTGTAAATGTAAAGGCAAATGTATGTATCGTATGTACGCCCTGCGTGGGCGAATTATAGGAACATTTATTTTAGTCCTTGGCCCAAATATTTGGTGAATAAGGGCAAAAATAAATTTTGGGGCCGAATTTTCCAAAATTGATTTTTGCCGAACGGTGTGTATTAAGTAGTCGAATAAACAAAGTTTTTGGTACATAATGGATAGGGACCACTCACACAGGGTCTCCTCCACTCTATAAATATCAGAACCCTTTCGGAAAGTCAGTATATGGGGCAATGACCGCCATACAAGTACGCACTATAGTGCTGAAAGCATTGCTATATGTGTTCTGACATCTAGTTCACCCCACCCCTAAAAATAAAATGTGTAAATGTAAAGGCAAATGTATGTATCGTATGTACGCCCTGCGTGGGCGAATTATAGGAACATTTATTTTAGTCCTTGGCCCAAATATTTGGTGAATAAGGGCAAAAATAAATTTTGGGGCCGAATTTTCCAAAATTGATTTTTGCCGAACGGTGTGTATTAAGTAGTCGAATAAACAAAGTTTTTGGTACATAATGGATAGGGACCACTCACACAGGGTCTCCTCCACTCTATAAATATCAGAACCCTTTCGGAAAGTCAGTATATGGGGCAATGACCGCCATACAAGTACGCACTATAGTGCTGAAAGCATTGCTATATGTGTTCTGACATCTAGTTCACCCCACCCCTAAAAATAAAATGTGTAAATGTAAAGGCAAATGTATGTATCGTATGTACGCCCTGCGTGGGCGAATTATAGGAACATTTATTTTAGTCCTTGGCCCAAATATTTGGTGAATAAGGGCAAAAATAATTTTGGGGCCGAATTTTCCAAAATTGATTTTTGCCGAACGGTGTGTATTAAGTAGTCGAATAAACAAAGTTTTTGGTACATAATGGATAGGGACCACTCACACAGGGTCTCCTCCACTCTATAAATATCAGAACCCTTTCGGAAAGTCAGTATATGGGGCAATGACCGCCATACAAGTACGCACTATAGTGCTGAAAGCATTGCTATATGTGTTCTGACATCTAGTTCACCCCACCCCTAAAAATAAAATGTGTAAATGTAAAGGCAAATGTATGTATCGTATGTACGCCCTGCGTGGGCGAATTATAGGAACATTTATTTTAGTCCTTGGCCCAAATATTTGGTGAATAAGGGCAAAAATAAATTTTGGGGCCGAATTTTCCAAAATTGATTTTTGCCGAACGGTGTGTATTAAGTAGTCGAATAAACAAGTTTTTGGTACATAATGGATAGGGACCACTCACACAGGGTCTCCTCCACTCTATAAATATCAGAACCCTTTCGGAAAGTCAGTATATGGGGCAATGACCGCCATACAAGTACGCACTATAGTGCTGAAAGCATTGCTATATGTGTTCTGACATCTAGTTCACCCACCCCTAAAAATAAAATGTGTAAATGTAAAGGCAAATGTATGTATCGTATGTACGCCCTGCGTGGGCGAATTATAGGAACATTTATTTTAGTCCTTGGCCCAAATATTTGGTGAATAAGGGCAAAAATAAATTTTGGGGCCGAATTTTCCAAAATTGATTTTTGCCGAACGGTGTGTATTAAGTAGTCGAATAAACAAAGTTTTTGGTACATAATGGATAGGGACCACTCACACAGGGTCTCCTCCACTCTATAAATATCAGAACCCTTTCGGAAAGTCAGTATATGGGGCAATGACCGCCATACAAGTACGCACTATAGTGCTGAAAGCATTGCTATATGTGTTCTGACATCTAGTTCACCCCACCCCTAAAAATAAAATGTGTAAATGTAAAGGCAAATGTATGTATCGTATGTACGCCCTGCGTGGGCGAATTATAGGAACATTTATTTTAGTCCTTGGCCCAAATATTTGGTGAATAAGGGCAAAAATAAATTTTGGGGCCGAATTTTCCAAAATTGATTTTTGCCGAACGGTGTGTATTAAGTAGTCGAATAAACAAAGTTTTTGGTACATAATGGATAGGGACCACTCACACAGGGTCTCCTCCACTCTATAAATATCAGAACCCTTTCGGAAAGTCAGTATATGGGGCAATGACCGCCATACAAGTACGCACTATAGTGCTGAAAGCATTGCTATATGTGTTCTGACATCTAGTTCACCCCACCCCTAAAAATAAAATGTGTAAATGTAAAGGCAAATGTATGTATCGTATGTACGCCCTGCGTGGGCGAATTATAGGAACATTTATTTTAGTCCTTGGCCCAAATATTTGGTGAATAAGGGCAAAAATAAATTTTGGGGCCGAATTTTCCAAAATTGATTTTTGCCGAACGGTGTGTATTAAGTAGTCGAATAAACAAAGTTTTTGGTACATAATGGATAGGGACCACTCACACAGGGTCTCCTCCACTCTATAAATATCAGAACCCTTTCGGAAAGTCAGTATATGGGGCAATGACCGCCATACAAGTACGCACTATAGTGCTGAAAGCATTGCTATATGTGTTCTGACATCTAGTTCACCCCACCCCTAAAAATAAAATGTGTAAATGTAAAGGCAAATGTATGTATCGTATGTACGCCCTGCGTGGGCGAATTATAGGAACATTTATTTTAGTCCTTGGCCCAAATATTTGGTGAATAAGGGCAAAAATAAATTTTGGGGCCGAATTTTCCAAAATTGATTTTTGCCGAACGGTGTGTATTAAGTAGTCGAATAAACAAAGTTTTTGGTACATAATGGATAGGGACCACTCACACAGGGTCTCCTCCACTCTATAAATATCAGAACCCTTTCGGAAAGTCAGTATATGGGGCAATGACCGCCATACAAGTACGCACTATAGTGCTGAAAGCATTGCTATATGTGTTCTGACATCTAGTTCACCCCACCCCTAAAAATAAAATGTGTAAATGTAAAGGCAAATGTATGTATCGTATGTACGCCCTGCGTGGGCGAATTATAGGAACATTTATTTTAGTCCTTGGCCCAAATATTTGGTGAATAAGGGCAAAAATAAATTTTGGGGCCGAATTTTCCAAAATTGATTTTTGCCGAACGGTGTGTATTAAGTAGTCGAATAAACAAAGTTTTTGGTACATAATGGATAGGGACCACTCACACAGGGTCTCCTCCACTCTATAAATATCAGAACCCTTTCGGAAAGTCAGTATATGGGGCAATGACCGCCATACAAGTACGCACTATAGTGCTGAAAGCATTGCTATATGTGTTCTGACATCTAGTTCACCCCACCCCTAAAAATAAAATGTGTAAATGTAAAGGCAAATGTATGTATCGTATGTACGCCCTGCGTGGGCGAATTATAGGAACATTTATTTTAGTCCTTGGCCCAAATATTTGGTGAATAAGGGCAAAAATTAATTTTGGGGCCGAATTTTCCAAAATTGATTTTTGCCGAACGGTGTGTATTAAGTAGTCGAATAAACAAAGTTTTTGGTACATAATGGATAGGGACCACTCACACAGGGTCTCCTCCACTCTATAAATATCAGAACCCTTTCGGAAAGTCAGTATATGGGGCAATGACCGCCATACAAGTACGCACTATAGTGCTGAAAGCATTGCTATATGTGTTCTGACATCTAGTTCACCCCACCCCTAAAAATAAAATGTGTAAATGTAAAGGCAAATGTATGTATCGTATGTACGCCCTGCGTGGGCGAATTATAGGAACATTTATTTTAGTCCTTGGCCCAAATATTTGGTGAATAAGGGCAAAAATAAATTTTGGGGCCGAATTTTCCAAAATTGATTTTTGCCGAACGGTGTGTATTAAGTAGTCGAATAAACAAAGTTTTTGGTACATAATGGATAGGGACCACTCACACAGGGTCTCCTCCACTCTATAAATATCAGAACCCTTTCGGAAAGTCAGTATATGGGGCAATGACCGCCATACAAGTACGCACTATAGTGCTGAAAGCATTGCTATATGTGTTCTGACATCTAGTTCACCCCACCCCTAAAAATAAAATGTGTAAATGTAAAGGCAAATGTATGTATCGTATGTACGCCCTGCGTGGGCGAATTATAGGAACATTTATTTTAGTCCTTGGCCCAAATATTTGGTGAATAAGGGCAAAAATAAATTTTGGGGCCGAATTTTCCAAAATTGATTTTTGCCGAACGGTGTGTATTAAGTAGTCGAATAAACAAAGTTTTTGGTACATAATGGATAGGGACCACTCACACAGGGTCTCCTCCACTCTATAAATATCAGAACCCTTTCGGAAAGTCAGTATATGGGGCAATGACCGCCATACAAGTACGCACTATAGTGCTGAAAGCATTGCTATATGTGTTCTGACATCTAGTTCACCCCACCCCTAAAAATAAAATGTGTAAATGTAAAGGCAAATGTATGTATCGTATGTACGCCCTGCGTGGGCGAATTATAGGAACATTTATTTTAGTCCTTGGCCCAAATATTTGGTGAATAAGGGCAAAAATAAATTTTGGGGCCGAATTTTCCAAAATTGATTTTTGCCGAACGGTGTGTATTAAGTAGTCGAATAAACAAAGTTTTTGGTACATAATGGATAGGGACCACTCACACAGGGTCTCCTCCACTCTATAAATATCAGAACCCTTTCGGAAAGTCAGTATATGGGGCAATGACCGCCATACAAGTACGCACTATAGTGCTGAAAGCATTGCTATATGTGTTCTGACATCTAGTTCACCCCACCCCTAAAAATAAAATGTGTAAATGTAAAGGCAAATGTATGTATCGTATGTACGCCCTGCGTGGGCGAATTATAGGAACATTTATTTTAGTCCTTGGCCCAAATATTTGGTGAATAAGGGCAAAAATAAATTTTGGGGCCGAATTTTCCAAAATTGATTTTTGCCGAACGGTGTGTATTAAGTAGTCGAATAAACAAAGTTTTTGGTACATAATGGATAGGGACCACTCACACAGGGTCTCCTCCACTCTATAAATATCAGAACCCTTTCGGAAAGTCAGTATATGGGGCAATGACCGCCATACAAGTACGCACTATAGTGCTGAAAGCATTGCTATATGTGTTCTGACATCTAGTTCACCCCACCCCTAAAAATAAAATGTGTAAATGTAAAGGCAAATGTATGTATCGTATGTACGCCCTGCGTGGGCGAATTATAGGAACATTTATTTTAGTCCTTGGCCCAAATATTTGGTGAATAAGGGCAAAAATAAATTTTGGGGCCGAATTTTCCAAAATTGATTTTTGCCGAACGGTGTGTATTAAGTAGTCGAATAAACAAAGTTTTTGGTACATAATGGATAGGGACCACTCACACAGGGTCTCCTCCACTCTATAAATATCAGAACCCTTTCGGAAAGTCAGTATATGGGGCAATGACCGCCATACAAGTACGCACTATAGTGCTGAAAGCATTGCTATATGTGTTCTGACATCTAGTTCACCCCACCCCTAAAAATAAAATGTGTAAATGTAAAGGCAAATGTATGTATCGTATGTACGCCCTGCGTGGGCGAATTATAGGAACATTTATTTTAGTCCTTGGCCCAAATATTTGGTGAATAAGGGCAAAAATAAATTTTGGGGCCGAATTTTCCAAAATTGATTTTTGCCGAACGGTGTGTATTAAGTAGTCGAATAAACAAAGTTTTTGGTACATAATGGATAGGGACCACTCACACAGGGTCTCCTCCACTCTATAAATATCAGAACCCTTTCGGAAAGTCAGTATATGGGGCAATGACCGCCATACAAGTACGCACTATAGTGCTGAAAGCATTGCTATATGTGTTCTGACATCTAGTTCACCCCACCCCTAAAAATAAAATGTGTAAATGTAAAGGCAAATGTATGTATCGTATGTACGCCCTGCGTGGGCGAATTATAGGAACATTTATTTTAGTCCTTGGCCCAAATATTTGGTGAATAAGGGCAAAAATAAATTTTGGGGCCGAATTTTCCAAAATTGATTTTTGCCGAACGGTGTGTATTAAGTAGTCGAATAAACAAAGTTTTTGGTACATAATGGATAGGGACCACTCACACAGGGTCTCCTCCACTCTATAAATATCAGAACCCTTTCGGAAAGTCAGTATATGGGGCAATGACCGCCATACAAGTACGCACTATAGTGCTGAAAGCATTGCTATATGTGTTCTGACATCTAGTTCACCCCACCCCTAAAAATAAAATGTGTAAATGTAAAGGCAAATGTATGTATCGTATGTACGCCCTGCGTGGGCGAATTATAGGAACATTTATTTTAGTCCTTGGCCCAAATATTTGGTGAATAAGGGCAAAAATAAATTTTGGGGCCGAATTTTCCAAAATTGATTTTTGCCGAACGGTGTGTATTAAGTAGTCGAATAAACAAGTTTTTGGTACATAATGGATAGGGACCACTCACACAGGGTCTCCTCCACTCTATAAATATCAGAACCCTTTCGGAAAGTCAGTATATGGGGCAATGACCGCCATACAAGTACGCACTATAGTGCTGAAAGCATTGCTATATGTGTTCTGACATCTAGTTCACCCCACCCCTAAAAATAAAATGTGTAAATGTAAAGGCAAATGTATGTATCGTATGTACGCCCTGCGTGGGCGAATTATAGGAACATTTATTTTAGTCCTTGGCCCAAATATTTGGTGAATAAGGGCAAAAATAATTTTGGGGCCGAATTTTCCAAAATTGATTTTTGCCGAACGGTGTGTATTAAGTAGTCGAATAAACAAAGTTTTTGGTACATAATGGATAGGGACCACTCACACAGGGTCTCCTCCACTCTATAAATATCAGAACCCTTTCGGAAAGTCAGTATATGGGGCAATGACCGCCATACAAGTACGCACTATAGTGCTGAAAGCATTGCTATATGTGTTCTGACATCTAGTTCACCCCACCCCTAAAAATAAAATGTGTAAATGTAAAGGCAAATGTATGTATCGTATGTACGCCCTGCGTGGGCGAATTATAGGAACATTTATTTTAGTCCTTGGCCCAAATATTTGGTGAATAAGGGCAAAAATAAATTTTGGGGCCGAATTTTCCAAAATTGATTTTTGCCGAACGGTGTGTATTAAGTAGTCGAATAAACAAAGTTTTTGGTACATAATGGATAGGGACCACTCACACAGGGTCTCCTCCACTCTATAAATATCAGAACCCTTTCGGAAAGTCAGTATATGGGGCAATGACCGCCATACAAGTACGCACTATAGTGCTGAAAGCATTGCTATATGTGTTCTGACATCTAGTTCACCCCACCCCTAAAAATAAAATGTGTAAATGTAAAGGCAAATGTATGTATCGTATGTACGCCCTGCGTGGGCGAATTATAGGAACATTTATTTTAGTCCTTGGCCCAAATATTTGGTGAATAAGGGCAAAAATAAATTTTGGGGCCGAATTTTCCAAAATTGATTTTTGCCGAACGGTGTGTATTAAGTAGTCGAATAAACAAAGTTTTTGGTACATAATGGATAGGGACCACTCACACAGGGTCTCCTCCACTCTATAAATATCAGAACCCTTTCGGAAAGTCAGTATATGGGGC
>NW_024535756.1:0-10996 GCF_016097555.1 Gigantopelta aegis
CACCTTACAACTATTAAGACCGGATGGAAAAAATGAAAAAAATTATGCAATTTTAAAGGGACGATGAATATGATTCTAAGCATATAATTTTAGATCCTCAATAAGTTGGTTCCTCTCATATCTCCCCAATTGGGATAATATCAGTCACCATTAACTAATTCTCGATTAAAAGACATAAAGATTATAGTAGCAACCATCAATTTTATTGCCAGTCCAAGCATGGCGACGTAAAATCTACAAGGACCTTACAATTCTTAATTGATATTATTTTACAATCTTTATTAATCATAATCTTACTATTATTATAGGTTTATTAATATTTATAATAGTTTATGTATATTTATGTTTTGTCTTCTGTCAGTTTATCAGTTTTTTCTACTATCGGAAGTGTCTACTCGACCGGTACCAGGTTCGCGTAATCAAAACCTTAACAACCGGTTCCGGTAGACCTGGGGCTGTAAATAGGAAAGCCGGGTAGGGGCCAACAACCCCACTACCGACAATGATATACAAAGAATCTACAGATGAGAGTTATAACTCGAAAAAAAAAATAGATCATTGTTGCAAATGTTGTGTAAATTAACAATGTGTATTTTAACAAATATGTAGTTGAAAGTGCAGTTATTTCTTGTAACAACAGTCTCTACAGAACCAGTGCTTTGCCTTTGGATTTTGTTTTAGCCAACACACTCATGTGATACCAACTAAGGCAATGATCCAAACAATAGCAGGGAACTCATTTAGGTCATGCTGGCAAGTCTTGCAAGTTATAAACTGGATTTCTCTTCTTCCTGGGTTACCACATCATGATGACAAGAATCCAAGCATCATTAGAGAAGTAATGACGGACAAGATTAATGCGACATTCTCATCCAAAACAGCGTCTGGAAGCTTTCTAGTAATACTTCTACACTTGTTTCTTCAATCAGATTTTTGGGGTACTTCATTACAGCAGTCACTTTCTCTTCTTTGTCAACAAAACCACCCAAAATAACTGTAACGATAATAGTCACCACTAACAAAAGGCCCAAAATAAGTACTCTTCTTTTAATGATGTATGTAATTTCAAGAACGGAAGGACTTTGTCACACTTTCGTCTTTTAGTAGGCCAATAACAGTGCTCTCATGCCCTTTAGGTCTTCCTCTTTGCGAATTATTGGAGGAAGTGATATATCTAAATAAATTAAAATAAATAAATACTACATGTTGTACAAATTATACCTTTAAGGGATACTTGCTCATTCTGAATCCTTGCATCTAGGTCAGGAATAGAGAGATCTGGTGTATTTTGATTCAGCGAGAGAAATCTGGGAAATGGTTTGGTTAATCCCAAAACATACAATATAATACAAAAACTCACATTATAGAGCATTACATACACTTTTTGAAGCTGTTGCTGTTAATCTTCTGTTTTGTGGTTTTTCCTTTACAAATATTTTACACATCAAATCAAAATATGTACTGCTTACCTGCCATATAGTTGAGGAGCCTAATGTGGCCAAAAACATCTAATGTACATGTAGCTAATAAAACTATAAAAACTGGTAAATAAATGACTGTTGCTCTACCTCTTGAATGACATGTATAATCTATTTCCATCATACTGCTTCTTCCTCCTGTGCAGTAGCTAAGATACACACTAAAGATTAACATATCAGTAATACATTGTCAATACTTTGTTCCAATTCCCCTTCATTTTCACCAGTACTTGTTGTCAATGGTGATTTGAATTATGATTCAACGGCCAATCACACTAGTACCAACACAATGTTTGTGCATTTCCATCTTCTAATGTTAATGCAAATGTACATTGTGTTACAGTATATACAATTCCTATACATATTCATTGTTATTTGTTAATTATTGTTCCTATATATTATTGCTTATTTTCATTACTGTTATTCATTATCATTATTATGTAATCACCTTGCACTAGTGAGTGAAACTCCATGCTTTAAACAGCATATTAAAAATGTAGCTTAACTGAAATATGGCATATTATACATGAAACTAACCTAGTACATTAAATTCCTCCCATTCTCCCAGACAGCAATTATTCTCTTCAGAAGATCACACCGAGACGTGAACATCTCACCAGTACTTTCAGAAGCAGAGAAGCTAGTGTGTATGATCTCTTGAAACGTGGCGAAATTGTCTGCCTATTCAATACAAATTATCAATGTCAATACATACCAACATACATGTATATACTTGAGACATTGGGCGTTTTCGTAGATACAGGTAAGTCAGATATAGTAACTGCAGGGAGAATCATTCCAACTGTGACAGAAATGCTACTTCGAAAGATGCGTTGATTTTCTTTGTAATATTTAAAGACCATTGTATGTCACACAGCTCTTCTGCAAAAGGATCTACCTCCAGTCTCTTTCTAAGTGCGAATATGTGCTTGCAGGGTAACTTCATGGATATCCATGACATACAATGCAGCTTGTGGTAGAAACATTGAGTAGACCTTCACTCGAAGTAACTCTTCGTAGTATTCGTGACCATCTTTCAAGGTACTTGTGATATTTACTTTATCTTTCAGGTCTATTTGCTTTTTCACAAACTTAAAAGCATACTCTGTCAAGTGGTCAATGTATTTTACAATGTGTTCTTCATTAGTGGAATGGTAGGTCACAGGGACTTTTTGGCTACAAGAGCAGCCTTGTGGTCACGCTCTGATCTAAGAACTCGAACGATTAAAAAAAATTTCTCCATAAATGCTTCCAGTGACGAGTATCTGGACACAACAGACTTCAACTTAGCATTTAGACTTTCTAAAACGATTATTTGTTGTGTTAAGAAAATTTCCAGAGTTGTACTTCATCCCCATAGTCCATAGTTCCCTGATTGGGTGCCAGTTGCTATTAAAGTACTCTAAAACAGTGGAAGGTACGGAATCACAAAACGTGAGTATAATCTCTTGGTATTTCTCTACTGAAGTGGAGTAAGCTAATTGTTGTAGTAGTTCCAATGAAATATTCCGCTGCCCAGCAGTAATCCCATCTTCTCAGTTGTAATTTCACGCCGGAAGCTTCTGAAAGTATGAAAGAGGCAAATCTGCAATGTTGCAGATGGAAAACAACAGGCTAAAACATCTCTTGGCTCAAATCTTTATCACCCATGAGCACACAATTGATTTCCAGTTGGAATTTTCCTTCTTAAAGAAATCGATCTTATATGAGACATGGATTCTTCTGTCTCCTCCGGCATTAGAAACACTGCAGCTATTTCACTTAGCCCGTTTCCATCTTCTACTAGTAAAAAATAGACGGGAACCGTAACTCGAGAAGCATATAAGTAGCATCGATACAAATAAATTCTGGATATGCGGCAAATATGTCCTTCATTTCCTGATCCTGGAAATAAATACCTTTCAGTACTCTCGAGTCATTCATTACTATTTCTACACAAGCACCTATAAGTAGTGTTAAAACATCACCATAATACATATAAGTCAAGTGAATGCATGACACTTACCATAAGTATCAGTAAGTTTCTCAACAGATGCTTCTAAATTGTTTCGAGTACTTTGTTTTGCAGGGGAACTTTGTAAATTGGTTATGTCCTTCAAAGTAACAGCTTTCCTGTTTCTTGAGAGAGCTTATGTTGTAGAATCTTCTTGTTAGCTTTTACATTCAAGAAATTCTCCGCTCCTTTCTCCTCAGAATCGCTTAGATTTTTCTTTGACGAGGAAGATGCTTAAATAATTGCTGAAACGACAATATTATTAACTGAATTACAATACTCACGCTCTCTTACCTTATTGATTTGCATGGGTGTGGTCTCTATTATTTTTTCAAAATTAAATCTTTGACCATCCTCAGATGCACGAAAAGAAACTAATGCCGGACAATCTTTTCGAAAAAGTTCTATAAAAGATAATAAAACAGGGCACACCTGACCGACTCAGTATTACTTACGAATGAAGCAGTTTTCCTGGGCCTTGAGAGTTGAATTTTTTTCCTCCATGAATGCATGCATAAACAACTTCATAATACTTGAGTCTAGCATTGAGAGGCCTGTCTATTCGTCTTTGGGCAGCATCAATAGTTCTTGAGTCACGTCTCCAAAATTGAACTGATCTGGAAAGTTCATACTTCTTGATCTTTTCCTCAATTTCTTCAAACGTTTTGAGGCTCTCTCCGATTGAAAAAAGTAACAAGATCATATTCCTGTACAGCCGCATTAACTCTTGGTTCAAAATTGGGGGGGGAGCTAGCGCTCAAAAATCGCACTCACTGCATCGTCCCTCCGTTTCAGCCATTGAGATTGCACGTGGAGGTTTGGCCACTACCCGGCTTATTTACAGCCCCAGGTCTACCGGAACCGGTTGTTTAAGGTTTGGATTATGCGAACCGGTACCGGTCGAGTAGACACTTCGTTTTTCTATATGTAAGTGTCACGAGTTCAGCAAATTTCAACAAAGTAAATACCAGTCATATTTTAAAGAGTAATCTAACGGAATGTTACTTTTCACAGTACAAACGATAAAGACTCACGTATGAATATTAAATAGTCAGCAGAAGTGTTGTCATATATTCTGCTTCGTTAGAGAAGAAAGAAAAAACGTGGTGTATCACAAATTGCGGACACCGAAAAACTGAGTTCTAATTCAATTTGATTTAGATTTTTGAAAATAATGGAAAGGAAGTCAGCCTGCAAGCCAACTTACCAAACTGTCTATGAAGAGAGGTATGACCTAGTTAGTTTCTGGGTGTAGTCTTATTGCCAAGGGTGGGGCTGGGCTCATCGTTAATTTTTCCACTTAATAACTTCGATGTTGCTTTATTAGGAGTAAAAAGAAAGAGTTGATGAAGAGAAAAAAGAAACAATGAGCAATATATGATAATAAACTGAACAACAAAAAAAGAAGAGGACCTGCTATACCAAAGAATTAGGTAGTGCTGTGGAATCACTATTTAGTCAAGATCGCTATCCTGATATGGTGCTTAAGAGTAAGGCTTCTGTTTAGAGTTAAAAATCACAGAAAAGAATGTTTTTTTTTATATGTAGTGTGGATTTATATATATACTATATCGATATAGTACATAGCATAACAGACATAATATATCCATATAGTATTATTATATATATAGTAATGCCTTGTTCTATCCATATGGATGTTAATGTACTTTATTTTAGTAGCCTACATGATATACTTACATGGTAGATACAATGGATAGGTGGTTGCTAATTTAAGCAACCCATAACTGTGAATGTTCATATACAAACTAGAATTATATATACTTCATATATAATATAATATAGTATATCTACATAATTTATATTAGACATACTATACTATAACATATATACATACACATAACTAATAACTTAAAATGTGTGCAAAATAGTTTTGTATCTTTTGTTTTCCCCACAGTATTGGTTCCAAAATCGACATGCAAAGTCCTTAAAAGAAACTTGTGGGTCAATAAGTCCACATGTTATTTTTTTTTTTTTTTTTTTTTTTTTTTTTTTTTTGGGTTTACCTTTTTCCCAATCAAACCCCTATCCAATGTTGGAAAAATTAGTAAAATTCCAACAAACCTCCAACATATAAACAGGACCCCCCCTGGTTTTAAATCAAGGTTTTCCCTTATCTTAATCAACAAAATTCATCCAAATTATCGGAAAAACTAAACAAACATCAAACATTTAAATCCTTAGCCCCTTGGACAAATTTCTTCTCCGTCTTAGTGTTACCTACTCACAAAAATTTAATCCAAATAGACAACCAAAACCCGGTAAACCCTGGGTTTTCTTAAATCCTTGGTTTCAATTGAGCCCAATAGCCACCCCCCACTCTTCTCCTGTCTTTAAATTGTGTAGTATTTTTTTATCCACTAAGTTTACCCTAAAAATCAAAATTTAAAATCCCGGGATATTATTTCATAATCCTTTAATATTTACGGTTAAAAACAAATGAAGACAATGAAACCACATAATTAAAATTACAATTAGTAATTTTTTTAATTTTAAACCTTAGGGGAAAAAACTTAAACAAATTATTAAGGTTTTTTTAAACTTATTTTTTGCCTTAAAAATAAATTTTTACAAAGGTAAATTCAAACAAAAAGGGACCGACAATGTTGGGAAAATTAAATAAAGTTGTTATTAATTTCAAATTATACATTTATAAGGTCCCAAGTTTTCATAAATTAGGAAATGACGAAACATTAGGTGGTCCATTTCCAAATTTTTTTGCTTTAAAAATAAAACTTTTATTTTAAAAACCTGCCAACTTTAAACCAACATATAAAACAATTAACTGAAATGAAATTACCCAAAAGCTTGGGTTGACATATCAAGGTTAGTAGGAAGCTTTCTTTGGATACCAATCCCAAATATTTAATTAAGGAAATGTTAATTTTAAAACCCAATTTGAGAGAAAGGTAACGAATACGAAATAAATTAAGAATATTCCTAAATAATTTTTAAAAATTTTTTATTAACACCACAAAAAATTTATTAAACCAATTTATCCAACCAGGAACAATTTCAAGAATGTTTAAAAATCCGTGGGTTGGGTTGACCTTTGAAGGGCTGTATTGGACCAGTTAATTTGGGCTCCTTTAATAATAAATTTTGGGTTAAAGATTAAATTGGAAAGAGAAAAAAGGATTCACAAAATTAACTTACTTTGAAGAACAATGGAAAAAGTAGGACCTTTTTAATTAATTAACTATTCCAAAAACAAATTATATTATTTAAGTTAAAATAATTCTTCATAATTGTTTAAGGACCCAAAACATTTAATAACAAAAAAGGAAAATTGGTAACCATTTACAAAATTTCTAACATTTGGGTTGACTATCGGGAAACCCTTGAATATGTAAAACTGGAAAGGTTTTCCTCCCTTCGCAACACCTCCATAATTTCAATCCTTTTAGGGCAAAGAACAAAAGGGAAAAAGGGAAGAAAGAATACAAAAAGGAAAACTTGAACGTTGGAAGGAATTAGTTTCCTTATAATTCCTAAAGTTATCCAAGTGAACTTGAAAAGAGGAGTTCCCTCCTTAAGGGCCAAACAATTAAGCCCAAATTTTTAAATATTTTATTAAAACCACCAAAATAACCTTTAACTTGAATTGGGAAGGAAAGAGAAAAGGAGAGAAGATAATTCTATATTAACATTTTCTTTAAACTTTGGGGTTAACATGAATAAAGGGACCTTTAAAGCCTTGGTTGAAATAAATAAATAATTTTTTAATATTATTCCTTCAAAATTTTGAAAAACCGAAAAAAAATTGTCCAAAACCAAACAGGCCAAAGAAAAAAGAATAAAATTCAACCATTAAGTATTTTAATAATAAAACTTTAAAAAAACCTTTTTATACAAATTGCTTTCAAAAATTAGAGGGAAATCCAAGGGAAAGTAAAATTCCAAAATATCTTAAAGAATGCAACTAATTAAAATACTGGACCAATTTAAATTAAGGTAAAAAACATTTAAAATTGGGTTAAATTAAATTCAGCTTATAGGATTGCCCATTTTGGTTACTTCAGGTAAAAAAAGATTTAAAAAACCGATAAGATTAAGAATTTCTTGTAACTTATAAATGCATATGTAATTATTTTTTCGGCTAAATTTTGGGTTTTAAAAAATAATATTTAAGATAATAGGGATGGTAAGGACCTTTAACCCTTCTTGAATTAAATTAAGTTTTAAAAATTAATAAAAAGAAAAAACCTGTTTGAGGAACCCAAACAGGACAGAAAGTAAAAAGAAGATAACCTTAAACCCTTTAAAAATATTTTTGTTTTTTTTTTTAATACAATTTTTAAAAAAAAATCTAAAACATTTCTAAATGAGAGGGTCCTGGTAAAGGTTGGTAACAAATTTTTAAAAAATAATTAAAAATGGCAAATTTTATTTAAATTAATTAATATTAAACCAATTTAAAAATTAAGGTAACACAAGTTAGATGGTTAAAACAAGAGTAAAAATTTACCAAGTGGTACTCATTACAGAAAGTTTAAACTCAATCAAAAATGAAAATGCCCTTAGTACTAACTGACCATAGACTATCAGTATTAATACTTAGTCTATATTAAATGTTTAATTGTAGAATAAAAAATAAATTATAGGCTACAGAGATCTAGTTGACTTACCATCAACAGACTAGGAGGCTACATCTAGTCAACTCAACAATCAAATAGAATATCCATCACAAGAACTTGTAAATGCAAAACATCTACCTTGTTTTTCTTGACACATGGACTTCACAATTTGAAGGAGGTGAGCCACATATTACTCCTGCGGCTTTCTTCAAAACTCTTTTTGTAAGTATATTCATCAGAACAAAAAGTAATATTAGTCTCATATCCAGTAAACAGTTAAATTCAAGTGGAACTGATATTAATATCAGAAACTAAACAATCCAATGTCAGCCCCTAAGGAATAAAAAAAATTTATTTAATAAAAGAGAGAAACATCTTGTAGTTAACTAACTTTAAATGGACAAATACTTTACTATTATGTTGTGCTGGGGGCAACAAAAATGTTTTCACTCACTTATAGCTACTAGACAGCTAGAGTTACAATTTTATACATAGTGTGTTTAATAAACTACAATAGTGATATCAATGACTATGAAATTTTTTCATGTTATAATCATAACTTACATTGATTGGGGTTAGTTTTAATTATACAGCAGCAGTCATTGCTGTCCCATCCTATGTCTGCATACACCCACGTAATGACTATCATTAGATTTTCAAATGCTCCAGTTATTTGTATCATCAGGACCATTCCCTAATCAGACATCTACCCACTGAACGGAGTGGCTATTGAATTAATAGAATACAAAGGTTACAGTAACCATAATGCATTATAAATCTTCACATGGCATATTTACTAATAGTTTTAGTATTTTATGTTTTAACATTAATATAACATGTTTAAGTTATATAATGAAATAACTGAACTCCAAACCAATCACTAAATAGCACTAAGTTAGCTCTCCAACACTTACATCCATATGAGTAATATAATATCTAACTCATGTACATTTGCGATTGAATAATGAATTAATGGTTGGATTTTCGAGTCTAAATTTATTTACTGATCACATTTCTTCCTTAGATGATTATATTCCAGTACATTACACACATTAATGAAAAACATGGATTGATAATTGTAAATTTATAATGCAGTTTTAATTTATAGATTACAATATCATAAAAAAGGTAATACACACTACCTAAGACTCAACATGATCCAATCAAGTTTCTTGGTAACACCAACAAATGGAAAAGGACATCAACAGAGGAGTGACAACAGATCCTTTGTCAGCTGATCATGATCCTTCATTCCATTACCTTAACCTTCTCCTTTATACATACCTATTATGACTTCAATATGCCATTATATGAGGAATAAACCTAGATAAAGAACCGGTCCAAATCAAAGATATGGAAGTAGAGATGGATTTCATTAATTTGAGACCTTTTCTATTTCCTGGACTTGTCATTTGAAGTAACTATGTTCCTATAATATCTATACCTATGCCAATATTCTTACGTGTTATGTATAATAATAGACTTACTTGTTGGTGAATTGTGTTATAAAATCATTATCTATGTCACTTATAATAATATTATCAACAATATTACTATTAATAGCAATATTAGTGATAAGCACGACATTTGTTCAAAAGGTCTGTCTTCTTTCTTGTCCTCTTTCTATACTATCATATAATTCAAACATATGTTGCATCTTAGATTTTTTGTTCCACAAATATTCGGCATATCCAAGACTATATTCATAATTAATATTCTGCTACTAATCATTCATACAGATATTACCTACTTTTAATGTTGACTCAGCAGGTTACCACACACAAACTGGAACTCTCCTTTTATGATGGACATATAAAATCAACAATATTTTCTCAAAGGACAATGACATCAAATATCTTGTCTTAATAAAGTACAATGCCTCTATTAATTTAATTGAAATGTAATCTTTCTTACATCCATCAATAAAACCTAGTTTTATAGTGCATAAATGTTTGAATAATGAGAATTAATTTTATTAATAAAACTTACAAACACTATATAAAACTCAAAAAACTCACTGGTTTTAAACCAAGACAAAGATCAAGAAAGACACAATATTATGTCTAATGATGTATAAATAAGTATGTTAATTATATAATAATAATTTGTAGGGTCAATGTATAGCATCAATAAATGGACAAAAGTAACTTGAAACGAAACAACTCTTTATAATCTTAACTCCAAAAACATCCAAACAATGTAAAAGGTTAAGATGAAGAGAGATAGTACTCTAATACTCAAACAGAATGGAACAATGTGTAAGATACTGGGTCATACAGGGACATTGCCATCCCTAAAACCAAACCAGTAACTTACTAGATACTATTGGTACTATTAGAAATGAATATGTGCCTGGTCGTGAGAACAATAAAGATATAGATAACAGATCTGAATATGAGATGTACATTAATGTACAAGTCCTTGTAAAGAGGAAGATCAACAATAAACTTAGCAATCATGGCAAAAACATTACTAAGAGAAGCAACTATTAGCCATGAATAAAACTGGAAAAAGGAGATACAATATGCCACTCTTGCCTAGCTCATTGAGATGACCTTGCTATGCACGGATAGGTTTTTCCATTCATATTTGCCAGAAGTTTAGCAAATACGGCCAGACATGTAGAGCTGTATTCATATATGGGTGATTGCCATATCATAGACATTGGTATGACAGGTGCCCACGATAATTATTTAGACAAAAAATGAAAATTCAATTGTTCACAAGTCAATAGTAAGGCGCCAGCTAAAACACACTATACAGACCACTATGCCACCTAGTAGACCAAAATGTAAGAGCAAGTTAAGCTGTAGTGTATTAGAACACTTATAACAATCCCTATGTACCTTTAGACACCACTGTAGCCCTCCCTACATTCACCACATAACCATCCCATACAATTTTCCTCTACCAATAACATTGAAGAGGGG
>NW_024535757.1:0-11894 GCF_016097555.1 Gigantopelta aegis
TTACATTTGGTACCTCGGAAAATTCTATAGTGTAGGCTCGCAGTTATTTTCAAGTGCTACTCCTCTGAGAAGGGCCTTCAACGATGGGGTCAACAACAGCAGCTGTCGAAAGTGCAGCTGGCGGCTGGTGATTAGTAGTAGGTCGCTTTTTTGGTGGGCCTGCCAACTGGTCCTCTTTTCAACTGGTATGGGATTGAACCGCTTTAAAAAAATCTAGATGTTGGCAAACCACTGAGTAAAATTAAAAAAATTAGGTTAACCTTACTTGGCCAAGACATTTCAGAACAGCAGAACTACCGACCACGTGCTCCTGACGATTGACGAAATTAGAGAAAGGTCGGACGAAATAGGCACGTGTTTGTCACAATTTTCCAAACTAATAGTTAGAGTTATATTTGATAACAAAATAACGAAAATAAATTATTTATTAACGAAATTGGATTAACGAATTTTTTAAAGAAACTACGGTAACAAGTTGGTCCCTGACCTTTGACTACAACATAAGGCAATGTAAACTGCTGAGACTTGTAGGTTATCTTGAGGTGCAGCTATTCCTAATATGGTCGGAGATGTCCTATGAATGTAGAGAAATAGTATGGGTTGGATTTTGACCTTGTCATGAAAAAAGTGGCTTGAAGGGTTCCTCACTGAAGATAAGACACTGCTGAACCTGTATCCAGCTCATGTCAGGCTTATGACCATAGGGTGTAAACTGTAACTTTAAGTGGTGCAACTCCTAGACGTATAGAATAAACTCGAAAAGAATGGTGTGGGTCATCTAAAAAAGACAGACTTGTCTTTCAACAACATTGGCTGCTTTGGGGCCTGCCCTTCGAACAAGCTTGAGCAGGGTGTGTGTTGTAGCGCAGAGGGCTTTCTGCAACAAACCTGGAGATGTGACCAGTTTTACCACAAGAGTGAACAATTCTCTTGATAAACCAACACTTGTTTTGCTAAATGAGGCCCTCCACACCTGTAGCAAGAAACAACAGAATGATTTTGAGGCTTTCTTGAACGATTACCAACACCGATGATGAACCTCATGGTCCCATGATGAAATTGGGTGACTCATCACTTGAGCATTCAACTTTGTTCCTTCTAAATTGATAGCAATCTTTACCGCTCAATGTAACGAGAGGTTGTCTGTTTCGGTGAGTAACCTGCTCCATAAGTACTCTTGAATAAGACCATACACGATCTGTTCTCATCGAGAGCATCGGCCTTGAAATTGCAACATCGGCTAAAAATTCTTCGGAGATCGGCAATGAAGTCAGCTGGGGCTTTCTGGTCTCCCTGATGACGGCATCCAAACTTGTGTCTTTAGCAACAATTGATGATTTATTGTGAAGTGGTTAGTCAATCTATCGACCCAGCGTGTCGAAGTCTTCCGTCTAGGATTAGTGAATATCTTCGCGTGTATCTCATACATTTCAAAGCCAACGCATAGAGAAAAAACGGCTCTTTATGATCTTCTGTTATATTGTTCGCATTAAGTAGAAGCTGCAAATGTTGTACGTACTTCGGGAAGTTATAGTGCTTCAGGTCAAATACTTCAAGCTTGCTCACTATAGTCTGTGCCATCTAGCTAGTGAGTTTTGTTTCATCTCTTGTCACCACAAATATATTGTAACCTGGCCGAGATATGTTCAACATACAACAAACATAAAATAACTTGAGAGAGAAAGAGAGTTACTTGTACAAACTCAAACAAACTACTCCTCAAAAACGTCCTCGCACAATGTATACATGTGCTCATTCTTGAATATTCTGGAATACATAAATATTCAAACATTATCACCATATCATACGTATTATCATATTCTAATTATCACACTCTATGAAAACTAGCAGTACTTGTGATTCTAAGCATACCTGGAGGAAGTTTTCTTTGAAATAGATTTGTATGTGGACTTTGTAACAAAGCCTTTTAACGAAGTTTGTTATCTGAGCCTAAACTTCACCCTTGCAAAGGCAATGGAACTTGCCCCCAAGGGAGGAATATGCTGACCACAGTTCTAGATGACTGAAAAGACAAGAACAGCACATCAAGAAGGTCATATGGATGCCAGTCAAGCCCAAACAGCCTACAGTCCATGTTACAGATGCAGAAAATCAAACCATATCCCTGTGGAGTAGATACATGGATTGCAATGCTTGTGGAAAGAAGAAGCCACATAGCTCCAGCTTGTCATTCTAATCCCCAGAGGAAGCACAACTCTCCTGGAAATTCACAGAAATCAAAGAAAAGATTTACGGTACTCATCAGATCCATCAAGAGTCTCAATGTAATGCTGATTCAGAAGAAGTCAGGTTTACACACAAGTGAGACGTGTCTCCTGTACCCCAATTCAAGTCACACTACAAGTTGCCCAAAAACTCTTACATGGAAGTAGACACGGAGTTACAGTATCCGTAATCTCAGAAAAGCTACATAAAAGAAATACTTCCTGACCGATGAAGTTACGGACATGCAAGTTAGTCTGAAAATGTACACAAATGAAACTATGCCTGTTCTCGGACAATTGCATGTTGATGTATGTTATCAAGGACAATCTGAAGTAACATACGACTAGGATACATTGTGGTTTACATATACCTTTTTTACATGTACAATTTTAGTGAAATGGCAGTTTTGTAAACTGCTCTTTCTATTGACAGTACTTTCACAAATATATTCATATTCCTTTGCACGGATACATTGAAGATTTAATATCAACTGTATTGTTGATGCTATATCATGATATTCATTTCATATAGAAGCTATCATTTTCTTAAGAAAATGTTATTCTGACCATAACACAAGTAATTACAGTTTATGTTGTCAGCTGTTAATTGTCATAACATTAAAAATTATTATAGAAACTTTACTTATGAAAATTTCTTGCCTTAAGAGAAATAAATTTTTCTCCTTTATATTCTGTATATTTCCAAAAATGTTTTTAATGTAAATGTCTCTAATTCAATTATCTCATAAATTGAGATAAGGGAAGTTTATTAGAAGTGATAATTGCTGTGTTGTTCATCACTACCGTGTTACTTGCATAATAACCATCAACTCCCAGCATCAATTTTAATTTTAATTATAGCTCTTTGTCATTCAATTACTTTTGTGATTTGATTTAATTAGTGTCTGTAGATATCATTCTTTTGCTCTTGTGCAGGTATGACGTATCTAAACAATTAATACCAGTGCTTCATAATTTGACGTTATTGATATCATATGACTATATAGTAATGTGTTATTATTAATAAATCAAATTCATTGTCAAACCTATAGTTTGTTGATAATAATCAAACAATAATTATAGTTAATCAATTATTTTAGATTCTATAATGCCATGTTAAATGATTTAAATGATTTTTACCTCCTGTTATGTCTAAAAACACAAAAGTATACTTTGATGTTGTAAACATTTCTTCTCTCTAATTACTCTAATATATATCACATAATTCTTTAGGATGGGAAAACTTCATTGATGTTAGCATGTACGTGGGGACCCTGAATGCAGCTAAAGCATTATTAGAGCAAGGAGCAGACATGAACATCTTTGATAAAGTAAGTTAGTGTGTTATCTTTACACCAATCAAATAAAGAATTTAATCAAGTTGTTATTCTATGACAATACAACTATATAATTACAACTTCAGTAGATTTTTATGTAAATGTAGACTTTGAATTAAAAGAAGAGAGATAGCTAATATTAAATCAAAAACTGTTTGCATGCAGCCCTGAAATCAGTAATAGTACATAGTCAAGAAACCTCTCCCTCTTCACAAATTGATTTTTGCAAAAATGATTAATAATTATTACAATTGCCACTCTTCCCCTCTCATTTTCCATGTCTAAGAACATAGTTAATATGAAATTTTCTAACATAATGTCATATCTGACTATTGTCATGACTATGTAACAAATTCTACAATGTTTTGTCGTATAAATTATTTTATAGTTAATAAGTAAATGTTATATTGAAACACAATAATAAGATATCTGAATGGAGACAATATCTAATTTCACAAACACTTTAACTTGTGTTGACAGTAATTTTATAAAAATATTTTAACCTTCCTACATCATTTAAATCATATTAACCCTCAGAGGACCACTGTTACAAATTAGTGAACAAGGAATGTTAATTAAAAGAGACTTACCATTGACTTATTCTTATTTATACTTTTCCTTTATTAACAAAATATCACTATAATATTACCAAATTACTAATGTAGAACAACAATGAATATTGACTTAGTCTTTAAAAATTGGTCAGATATTGAAACAAGGAATTATTAATAATGAATATGATAATAATACGTGTGATAATGAACTGGATAACAAATTCATAGATGTTGTATTAACATTAATAACTACAAATACAAATCAAAACTTACTGTTTACTATTTATAAGAATGACTAGTTTAGTCACTGAAGTATTCTTTCTATTCATAAAACTAGATGATGTTCTCTATTATGTTAGTTATTCCTGTATTAAGACAGATTGGTTTGATAATGCAATGTAATGCAGTATATTAAGTCTACAATAGTAGCTATATATGCATGAACATAACTGTATAATAATTGTACCATTGACAATATCACATAGTGGATATTTACAAGAACCATTAAAATTATGGATGTATTATGTTTTACTAGTACATTGATTTATCTGTATAGTGTACATTGTGTATATATTCCTCCTTTTGTTATTACTACAGAATGGCTGGACTGCATTACATTGTGCAGCAAACAATAATCATCCAGAGATGATCAAAATATTAATTACCAATGGTGCATGACATTATTTGCTGTCGATAAGGTAGGAAAGATTATTTTTTTGATTTCAACAAGTATTCAAGGATCATAGATAATATACTAAGTATGATATTAACCCTTAGAGACCAGATGTCATGAACTCATAACAGCAATTATTACGTAAAAAACACAAAAGTGACAATATTGTGACAGGTGATAAATGTAAACAAAAACTGGGAGTCATATGTTTGTGATCACGTCTGAATTGTAAAACCACTGTTATTGTAGTGCATGGTTTTCTTTCTTTATACAATGAAGAATGTAAAATGAATGCTCAGGAAGCGATAGATAGATTGTCAGAGATAGATACAGATGTAAGTATTTAAGAATGTGATGATATGAAAGAGGAAAATGTGAAGTAGTGTGAGTTAGCAATGGCTGTAGTGATGAGTCAAGTGAAGACATTGATGAAATGAAGCAGTTGTCAGCTGTGACTACAGGGAAGAGAGGGGACGAAATAGAGGGAGAAGGAGGAAAGGAGGAAGTAGTGAGAATACTAGATGTCAGAAAGAATCATGTTATAAGTGCAAAGAATAAAGGTACAATTTTTAAAAAAATTTTATTATCCATAATTATTAGATACAGACCCTTGACATTCCACCGGTACAACTATTATTCAATGAAACACCAGGCCCTACATTTAATCTTACTGACAGGTTATCACCGATACAATGTCTTAATCTTTTCTTTACTTCTGCTGTATAGCAATATCTAGTTGACAAAACCAATGAATACGCTCTGCACAAGCAACAAAGCACAATGGAAGACATTCTGTTTATAGCAACTGGAAAGCAGTTACAATAAAGGGAATGAAAGCATTCATTGGGATGATAACTCAATATGGGAATAATATAGTTAGAGCTCATCCGTGACTATTGGTCTACTTGTACTACATGTAATATTCCTTTCTTTCGCCAAATTATGTCACGAGACCGTTTATCCAAATCTTTGGAATGCTTCATGTAGGTGAAATTGATGCAAGACCTAGACAAAGCAAGATACACCATTCATCATTTGTATTACCCATCATAAAAAGCAATTACACACAGACAAACAAGTAGCTGTTGATGAAGCAATAATCACCTTAGAGGTAGAGTTAGCTTCAGGCAATACATAAACGGAAAACGTGACACGTGGGATATAAAAGCTTATGTAATGTCTGACAGCAAGTCTGGATATATGCACAACCTACTCATATATTATGGTAAAGATAGTTGTCTCATTGAGGACCAGACTTATATCATACATGGAAGGTATATTCTAACACTCTGTGACTATCTGAAAAACAAGCGATATGACTTGTACACTGATAGGTTTCTACAATAGCATACCTTTAGCTGATGAGTAAGATAAAATAGGCTTTACTGTCACTGGTACTGTCCTTGCAAACAAGAAAGGGTTAAGCATTAAAAGATAAAACAAAACAAAAGAGAGGAACTGTAAAAGCATTTAGAAGTGGCAAAAATGAGTTTTGATTCATTATGTATAAATAGATTCCTACACAGCTAATGACTGTGTTGAAAAAACCCATTAGATACCTTGTTGGTCAAGCATACAACTAGGATAGATTGTGTTTTACCATAATACCTAATTACGTGTACAATTTTAGTGAAATTGGCTTTTTTTGTAAAGTACTCTTTCTATTGACATAATTTCACACATACATTGAAACATTAATGTCAGTGTATTGTTGATGCTATATCATGATATTCGTTTCATTTAGAGTTATCATTTTCTTAAGAAAATGTTATTCTGATAAAAACACAAGTAATTAGTGTTATTCTTGTCAGCTTGCTGTTAAACAATGTCACAATATTAAAAAGTTATCATAACAAACATTACATATGAATTTTTCAACATTCAGAGAATAAATTTTTTATTCTATAAATCTATAAATTTCAACAACATTGTCTTACTTTCTTATTTAACGTAAAATTCAAGTATCTCAGATGTAATATTTAAGGGAGGTTGATTAGAAGTAATAATTGCTGTGTTGTTCATCACTAGCAGTGTATGTTGATAATAACATCAACATTTAACATCAATTTTTGATCTTTAATTATAACCCTTTGTCATTCAAATTACTTCTCTGATATGATTTAATTAATGTTAGTAATGTGATTCTTTTGTTCCTGGGTATGTAAGAAGTATTGTATACATTAATTGCAGTGCTTCATAACTTGAGGTTATTGAAATCCTATGCCTATACAGTAATTGAATATTATTATTTAAAAGCATTTTTCAACCTACATATTTAGGATGGGAACACTCCATTGATGTTAGCATGTATGAAGGGTTCACTGAGTGCAGCTAAAGTGTTATTAGAGCAAGGAGCAGATATGACAACATCATTGATAAAGTACGTTCATGTGTATCTTTTACACCAATAATTAAACATGTAATTAATGAGTTATTCTATGACAATACACTATAATACTTACAACTTCAATAGATTTTTTATGGGAAATGTAGACTTTTGAATAAAAGAATAGAGATATCTCAAATAGTTAATAGTAATTGTCAACACAGTCATTGTATGTATTTTAAAATAGTAAATCAAAGCTGTTTGCATACAGTCCTTAGGTCATAAATTGTACATAGTCAAGGAACTTCTCATTCTTCACAAATTGATTTTTGCAAAATGATAAATTGTTATTACATTGCCACTTCCCTCTCTTTTTCTACATGACTAAGAAGACAGTTAATAAGAACTTGTCTAACATAATGTTTATATCTGACTATTTTCATGACTATGTAACAATCTCTACAATAGTTTTTACATGTCTCAATGTAATACATTGACATGTACTATATATATATATATATATATATTATATATATATATGTATATATATATAATGACCAGACATTTGAAGGGACACAGTATCTGATTATATAAAGACACCACAAATAACACATAACAATCTTTCAAAATTCTACTTGACAAAATAATATAATAACTTACCAGCATTCTTTTTATACATAATTATTGATTTCTATTTATAGTTAATTTTGTAATTGACCTTGCTATCATGATCAAGTATAAAACAGAATCTGTTAAGTCTGTTTTAGTCCCCCTTTTTATATAACTACATCTGAAGTACAGCCACATGCTCATGTGAGAGCCATCTCCTTGGATTTGTAATTGAAAAGCAACATTGATTAACATTAGTTTGAAGATGAGTAAACTACTTACATAGTTTAGCACAGAAGAAACAAATGTAAAGCATATACATATTCATGAAAGCTTACAGAAATTATTGGGAAAAGCAATCTGGTTCATTAAAACTAAAACAAAGCCAAGCTACAACTTGGCCTGTCATAAGGTAATTGTGCATTCACAAATTCTTGTACGCCAGTTCACTTTATTTACTATGTATATTTTTTAGTTTTCTTAGGACTAATACACTCAAAATTTTCTTTAAAATACAACTCTGTGTGCACGTACAAACTTACATCAAAAGCACAGCTTTTAATCAAAAATAATACTGCTATGTCAGTGTTTTGTAACCTCTCCTTTTTCACAAATTGATTTTACAAAAAACAATAAATTATAATAATTGCCACTTCTCCCTCTCGTCCTACATGACTAATCATACAATGTCACCTCTGACTATTGTCCTGACTATGTAACCAATATCTGCAATCAGTTTGTCATGTAAGCATATTTTATAGTGAAATAAGCAAATGTGAATTAAAACGTGATGACAAGACATTCAAATAGAGAGAATATCTAATTTGACAAACACTTGTAACTTGATGACATTTAATTTTTACAGAATTGCTTTAACTTTCCTACATCATTTGAATGATGTTAACCCTTGAATGATAACTGTTTACAATTAGTTACTGGCCACCTCCATTGATAACCACTGTCACTCATTAGTGAACTGGAATTACCATTTACTTGTTCTTATTGTTACTTTTTCCTTTATTGAAAAAACTATCACTATAATATTACCACCCAATTACTATATAGAACAACAATGAATATTGATTATGTATTTTAAATTGATCAGATATTTAAACGAGGAATATTGTAATAATGAATATGATAATATTAGTGATAATGAACTGGATAAAGATTCATTGAATTATTGTTTTAACATTAAAAGTACAAATACAAATCAAAAAAACTTACTGTTTCCTATTTATAAAGAATGAATAGTTTTAGTCATTGAAGTACTCTTTCTATTTATAAAATGGAAGAGGTTCTCTATTATGTTAATTTGTCCTGTATTAAGATAGATTGATTTGATAAGAGTTTTATAATGCGTATATTAAGTCTACAGTAGTAGCTATAGATACATGACATAATTGTATAATAATTGTACATTGACAATATCACATAGTGGATATCTTACAAGAATCATTAAAATTATGAATTTATTATGTGTTTTTAGTACATTGAGTTGAGGATTTATCTGTATAATGTAATTTGTGTATATATTGCTTCTTTGTGTTATTGCTACAGAATGGCGGACTGCAATACATTGTGCAGTAACCGATAATCATCCAGAGATTGTCAAAATATTAATTAGTAATATTTGCTGACATTACTGCGTCGATAAGGTAGGAAAAATTAATTTTTGATTGCATCAAGTCTTCAAGGATCGTAGATATATAGAAGAATATAGTAATAATGAATATGATACAGTAGTAATAATGAACTGGAATATGAATTCATAGAAGATGTTGTTTAACATTAATAACCACCCAAACAATCAAAACTAACTGTTTTCCTATTTACAAAGAATGACTAGTTTAGTCATTGGTGGGGTTGATGTACTCTTTCTATTCATAAAACTAGAAGAGCTTCGATCTATTACATTATTATTCCTGTATTAAAGATAATTGGTTTGTTTGATAAGAGTTTTTATAATGCACTATATTAGGTCTACAGTAGTAGCTATATATATGAATATAATTGTATAATCGGGGGGGGGGGGGGGGGGGGGGGGTGTACAATACAATATCACATAGTGGATATTTACATGAATCATTAAAATTATGAATGTATTATGTGTTACTAGTATATTGAGTAGAAAAATTATCTATATAATGTACTTTGTGCATATATTGTTTCTTTGTTACAGGATGGCTGGGACTGCATTACATTGTTGCCAGCCTACAATATCATCCAGAGATCGTCAAAATATTAATTACTAATGGTGCTGACATTACTGCTGTCAACAAAGTAAGAAAAATTAATTTTTTGATTGAATCAAGTGTTCAAGGATCATAGAAATATGCTAAGTATGATATTAAAATGTTATTATAGATCGATGAAAAAAACTCTTGTGTTATCTGTTATTGTTTTTAAATGTAAAGACTGGTATCAAATCAATATTTTGTTATAACCATCCTGTTCAGTTTTTTAACTAGAAAATTACAGCTATATTGTGTTAGAATCATAGTAAAGTTGGTATCTTAGGAAGTATCAAATATGACAAATGTTTACTGACGAGGTTTTCAAAAATCATGTATACCAACTATTTGAATGAAACTTATGGCTGACAAATTTTCCTTATTTTGAAATTGCCTGTTTTCGCTGGATCTTTGGCCTGATGTTAGGATATAATATCACAGGTCACATTTTTTAGTATAATTATGATTTATTGTTCTGTGTACTAGTAAGCTTCTAAGAGCAACAAATGAACTTACCATATTTACTCATAGGATAGATGATGGGCTTTCATGCAATCTCTTAGCAAAGGAGGTCTCCTTCAGAGAAGAAATATTGTGTACAAAAGGAAATGAGTTATAACAGTAATGAAGGATTAACAACCCTTCTGTTTTACCTGAACAAATCCAAGAAAATTAAATCTTGATTCCTTTCCTTGATACTAGAACAAATCCTTTTATCTATTTTGAAATCACAAACACCATTCTATTTAAAATCCGTTTACCAAAACATTTGAATGTCTCTTAAAACTTCTTGTGCTCGTCGAAGATAATAGCTTTTGTTTTCGTGAAATAACAAATAAATTGAGGGGGCATGTGAACTATGCATTACAATAAATGTAAATGGCAATACAATACAGGACAGTTAGGTTAGTAGATTACACAAAGAATAGTTTGTATACAATACATGCAGCAAGCTAAAACAAATATGATACATTGTCAATGGGATGATTGTTTTACATTGTCATATTATATTGTTTTATGCATGGTCAAAGCTAATATTTCAACATCATTTTAAATTAGAGGTTAGTGCTTGAAAAGTCAGAATGGTTTTAAAGTACGGGAGTTTCAAAACGAACCTAACTTTTGTGCTGTTTATAATGTTTTTCAAATGTCAAATTCTATCATAGTGACTTCAATTATGATGTCTCCCCCCCCCCCCACTCAATACACATTATGCAAGATTAAGCTTAGAATCGCTTTGAACCATGTCATAGCTCTGTATATGTTATAGTTACATGATCTGCAAAAAAGAAACAAGTCAAAAAATGTTGACTTTCAAGTCAGGCCTGTTACATGTTTTGTATGATTTATTATGATTAGAAATATATACAAATAGCCAACTAGTAATTTGGCAACAATATGAGTTTATTGATACAAAGATTTAGATTGTGGACAATAGATGGCTTTTTAAACCTGTTAGATGGAAAGTATTGGTGCGGAACTGGATTTTTTTTTATTTGAAATGACACGTTTTATCATCTCCACATGTATCTATATATAGTATAATATTAATATATATAGTATAGGCACCATAATGGCCATGTCTACTTCTATTAATGTAATTTTTTTCTTGTTGTGTGTCACTTATTAACAACAACAAACAAATTTTATTTGCTTAAATTATTCCGAACACAAATGAAACTTAAGAATTATTATAAATCCTTCAGGACCTTGAACAAACTTCTAAAATTTTACGTAAAATAAATAAATTTCAAGTCTTTTGCTGTAATAAATTGGTTTTTCCTTTGCTTATTTAGTAAATTTAGTAAAAATAAAAATTTAGTATCTAAAGTACAATAATATGCTTCAAACAAACATTTATATAATTTTTGTCCCAACTTTGGTGGAGATTTCCTGATAATCTCATTTTGAAAAACACATCCAGACTTTCATTTCT
>NW_024535758.1:0-11390 GCF_016097555.1 Gigantopelta aegis
CGATACTATAATTTACAGTTTAATAACGAGAACTGGACGGTGAAAGAAAAAATCAAGGATTACTTCCCAGAATCGTCTACCTACTTGTCTTTTGTGAAGTCTTTCATGTGAGGCGTTCCTAAGTAGGTCACTTGTTCCTGCGTGACAGTGACGGGCACGTGCACGCCGATAGTCCCAATCACGTGATTCAACCAGGCGCCTGCTGCAACGATCAGGCGTCGGCACTCAAACTTCCCGTTTGTCGTATGAACCTGCAGACACACATAGTAAGATGCCCAGAGAAAAATTAGTTAATTAAATAAAACTATGTGTATTATAAATTTGAAATTTAGTACCGACATAAAGAAAGACAAAAAGTTTCTTTTGTTTAACGACACCACTAGAGGACATTGATTAAATAATCATCGGCTTTTGGATGTCAAACATTTGGTAATTATGACTCGTAATCATCAGAGAAAAACCGCTACATATGCTTCCTTAACGACGCACTGAACACATTTATACTTACGGTTATATGTCGTCAGATGTATGGTTAAGGACCACAGAGATAATGGTTAGCAGCAAGGGATCTTTTATACGCATCATCTCGCAGACCGGTTGTGGAGCACTGGCTGGAACATAACATAGTCCAATGGGCCCACCAAATGGGACCAATCATACACCGACCCCGCATCAGGCGAGTGCTTGACCAGTGTATAGCTGATTATATCATCATCGTTGTCATCATCGTGATCTTTATGACCAAGATAATCATCATCATCATCATCACCATCATTATGTTGAGAAAGCAGCACCAGCACCACAGCCACAGTAACAAGAGTAGTAACCAGGGATCGTGTTAAGATGCATCCATGCGTCCCTGGACGTATGGAAAGCAGACCTGGACGCCTGTTCATCACCATAAGTGATACTAAAACCGTCCCAGTTTATTTTCAAAGACGCATTCCAGACGCATGTTTATTCCATTATTTAATCATCACCACGTCCTAAGTGATCTGGACGCATGGTATCAATTAGCCAAGTCGAATAAACCGTCACTCATAATCACGCCATGATCTTCGCTATAGTTCCCACAATAACTATTGTAACAAATGAGTGAAAATCACTTTCTTCTCCTGATCGTCTGGCGGAATTGTGGGAATGGCAAGACGAGTCTATATTTTGAAAGATATACAGGACGCTTCGGTTGATTACGGTATATTCTCTCAGGCCGAAATGCCATCGGAAGTCCTCGTGTGGCCAATCTACATTATAATCGATTTGGTTTTCGTAAGCAGAACGCGGGCTACGTTACTAACACTGAAGCCATGTTAGCAGACGACGGGTACTTACTATAGTGGAAAGATGAAATGTCACAATAGCTTAATTATTGCGGCCACTATATCATCAAACTACATCAATATATCACTATACATCTAAACATTGATATAGTTTAGGTATTGTGTGGATTTGTTTAATTATTTATTTAAACCATTATCATGACTATCGAAATTAAAGTCTACAAAATGGCATCATTAAGACGTAGATTGGCCACACTGATATTGGGCAATCGGAAACCCTCGTAAGTTCTGTTGAAACAGAACCGAGTTTATTAACTTGTTTGAATATTCCTACAAGCTGAGCGATTTTACCTTACAAACAAAACAATCTAATAGCAGCACTGACAGTAGCAGCAGAAGCGTTAGAAGTGACAGACGTAGCGGCCTTCAGTAGCAGCAGTGACATTAGCAGCAGAAGCGGTAGAAGTGACAGCAGTAGCGGCCTTCAGTAGCAGCAGTGACAGTAGCGGTAGAAGTGATAGCAGTAGCGGCCTTCAGTAGCAGCAGTGACAGTAGCAGCAGAAGCGGTAGAAGTGACAGCAGTAGCGGCCTTCAGTAGCAGCAGTGACAGTAGCAGCAGAAGCGGTAGAAGTGATAGCAGTAGCGGCCTTCAGTAGCAGCATTGACAGTAGCAGCAGAAGCGGTAGAAGTGACAGCAGTAGCGGTAGAAGTAGCAGCAGTGACAGTAGCAGGAGAAGCGGTAGAAGTAATAGCAGTAGCGGCCTTCATTAGCAGCAGTGACAGTAGCAGCAGAAGCGGTAGAAGTAACAGCAGTAGCGGCCTTCAGTAACAGCAGTGATAATAGCAGCGGAAGCCGTAGAAGTAGGAGCAGTAGCGGCCTTCAGTAGCAGCAAGAGTAGAATAGACAACATCCAAACTCGATGATCAAGTGACCATCACTATTAAACAGCCACCCGTCTTAGAAACGTTGGCCCAATTTTCGAAGCTATCTTAGGTCTCACTACACAGATCACTTCCGGGTGGGAGTTGATTCATCACGGTCCACTATAGTTCCTAATTGTGACACATGTTATGGTTCAAATATTCACTTCTAGGAAATGGTGAAGAATTAAAACAATATGTATGTTTAATGGTAAGCCTTCTGGCTGTATTTTGCCCATGTTATTTTGTAATATTGTGCATCGACCTTTTGGGACATGGGTATATAGCGCAAGTGACAGCCGAAGTGAATCGGTTAATGAAGCAACTGTTCGGACCGGTACTACTGCCAGATGCGGTCATATAGCAAACAACTGAGACGGAAATGTTCTCAATTTTGGAGTGAAAATAAATGCTTATATAATGTATGTTTGCAATGGTGTATGTTGTTAGTGCCAACGAGAACCCGTTCTATGGGCAATCTTCGCTTGAAGTTGGGCAGTTTAACATGGGTTTCAATGGCAGATGACATCTGTGTAGTGAGACCTTAGCGATATGATATCGTAGAAACCATCGGCTATGACGTCACTATGAAATGCATTGTAGTGACGTAATAGCTTACGACGGATTTGCGATATCGTAGCGCTAAAATAGTTTCGAAAATCTCTAGCCTGGCTACTAACACCTCACATCATCTAATACAGATAGGGATGAAGGAAGGAAGGAAATGGTTTATTCAACGACGCACTCAACATATTTTATTTACGGTTATATGGCGTCAGACATATAATTAAGGACCACACATATATTGAGGGAGGAAACCCGCTGTCGCTACTTCATGGGCTACTCTTTTAGATTAGCAGCAAGGGATCTTTTATATGCTCCATCCCATAGACAGGATAGCACATACAACGGCCTTTGGTGTACCAAACATGGTGCACTGGCTGGAGCGAGAAATAGCCCAATGGGTCCACTGACGGAGATCGATCCCAAACCGACCGCACATCAAGCGAGCGCTTTACCACTGGGCTACGTCTCGCCCAGAGAGGCAACTACTTATTCTACTGCTTAAAGGGACAGAGCCTAGTTTTTAAACACTAAGACATATTTTTCACCTAGACTCTAGTTTAAACCCGTAAAAATGGACACTACGTTTGTTTAATTTACAAATCTGTAACACATTTGGATATAACAGAGTTAAACAAGAGTCCGTGACGTTGAAATAGCGTTAAAAATAAATTAAATGCGATTCCATAATCGTTACTTTCTCAGACGCACGTGTTTTTTTGTTTGTTTTTTTAATATGAAAAATGCATTTTGTGGTATTAGAAACACCGGGATGATCAGAAACACTTCGGCTGTGCGGAAATGGATAATCTAAACAATAACATATAAGTAATGTTTGATTTCAGTGTTCATAAACGGCTCTAATAGTGAAAAATGTGCCTTAGTGTTTAAAAACTAGGGTCTGTCCCTTTAACACCGGTTCAGTTAAACACGTGCTACCATTCAGCAAACTGTCATTGTACACTGACTGACGGTTGACCATATTTTGGTGGAGTGTAATAATTTTGAAAAGACACGAAAAGATATATTTGAAAGACAAAATGTGACGGAATCATTTCGATTTCGACACGTGAACTTTTTTTGAAAATTTTTATATATATATATCTATAGTATTCATATACACGAAATTGTAACATACTTGTGATGTTTATGCTCTGCACAGCTCTTTACACTGTTGTTGTTTTATTGTTGTTGTTTTTGTTTGTTTTTGTGGTTATTTTATATTGATGTTGATCATCAACTCATGCATATTTTTGTTTACCTTTTACCATTGTTTGACACCCAATAGCTGGTGTAGTTTTGTGCTGGGGTGTCGTTAAACATGCATTCATTCATTCATTCACACACCACGACTGGTACACCAAAGGCCGTGGTATGTGCCATTCTGTCTATGGAATGGTACTTATAAAAGATTCCTTGCTGCTAATCGAAAAAGGTACCCATTAAGTGGCGACAGTGGGTTTCTTCCCTTAGTATCTGTGTGGTCCTTAACCATATGTCGGACGCCATATAACCGTAAATAAAATGTGTTGAGTGCGTCATTAAATAAAGAATTTCCTTTCCTTTCGTTTCCTTTCATTCTTTCACTTACCACGATGTTGCCGTTAACAGCGCGCGTCAGTCTCGTCACCGCACACTCCTCCAATATGGTGGCACCGTTTCCTCTGGCCAACTGGATGTGGATGGAGTTACCCAGGGCAGCGTCCACGAAACCAGCCATGTCCTGGTACAGCGCCACTATATCAGGTCCCACTGTGAACTGGGGGTACCGCCGCATCACGTCCGTGTTGGAGAGGTACTCGTACCTGGCAGGGTAAAAGGAAAGGAACGAAATGTTGGTGTAATGACGTCATCACACAGTCTACTTTAGTGAAGAGCTACATGTATAAGATATACAGCCTGTAGACCGATGGCCTAACCACAACGCCACCGAGGCCGGTATATCTCGTACCAAGTCTACGAGTCCATAAAACCAAAATGGCGACCGTGACGCTGCAAGCGTAATTTTCTTACTATGGTATGTATTACAGGGTTTGTTTTTCTGAACCGAATATGTTTCTAATTGCACACACAAATGATAGTTTTTTTTATTATTTCCAAAACTTTTCTTCTTACGTCAAACCAAATCGAAATTATTTTTAAAAAACACAAAAAAAAACCCACAAAAAAAACACACAAAAAAAACAAACATTTCTGTAGGAGTATGGGACGGACTATAGATGTCCTGGAATGTAATTTCCTGCATTCTACAAATAAAATTCATCTCTGTCTTAAGATTTACTACCAATCATATTTTTTATTCAGAATTATTCAGTATCTTGAGGCATTGGGGGAAAACGTCTGGGAAAACTATACGTAGGATAGTCGGACAGTCAGACTGTCAGAAAAAACGATAGGCAGGCAGACAGACGGATATAAAGCGAAGGGATTCTAAAAATACATTTGAATTTGCAACTTTAAACGTTGTTGACGTGTCTTACTTAATACCAGCTCTGTCCATTGCCTTCGTGTATTCGTTGATTATGAAGTCTGATTTGCCTATTTCAGCCAGTTGCAGGCTGCCTGTTTTGTAAAAAACCTGAAGTCCAGATTCTTTTTCAATTTGGCGCCATCTGCAATAAGACGACACGTGACAAGAGGGGAGAGCAATATACTAGGTAATAAGAATACCCGCGAGAGAGACAGAGACAGAAAGTGATACAGTGAGAGCGAGAGAGATATAGAAAGTGAGAGAGAGAGTGTGAGAGAGAGACACACACACAGAGAGAGAGAGAGAGAGAGAGAGAGAGAGAGAGAGAGAGAGAGAGAGAGAGAGAGAGAGAGAGAGAGAGAGACAGACAGACAGACAGACAGAGAGACAGAGAGAGAGAGAGAGAGAGAGAGAGAGACAGACAGACAGACAGAGAGACAGAGAGAGAGAGAGAGAGAGAGAGAGAGAGAGAGAGAGAGAGAGAGAGAGCGAGAGCGAGAGAGAGAGACAGAGAGAGAGAGAGAGAGGAGCAATATACTAGGTAATAAGAATATCCGCCAGTTCACACCGTGACCCCCAACCTCCAAATAACCATTTAGCAACAACCCATCTCTTTGAAGACCAGCATTGTTTTATTTCATTCCACCAACGCTCATATATCTTTCCATTTTAGTACTTAACACATTTCGAACCAGTCCAATAACATATGGAGGGGTGCATGTTGACACATTTCTACACGTTACTTACGTTTTGAAGGCATCAGGTGCGAGTCTAGTGTAACGCTCATCTTGATACGTGAGACGGCTGGGCGAACAAATAAAGGAACAAATGAACACATATATGCAAACAAAATAATAATAATAACATTTATATATTTATATAAACAATATAATTTCGTTTTTGAAATATAATTTCTTCTTTTTTTCATAAGTTTTAAGGCCAACATTAATATGTTTTTATGTATAAATTGTACAAGTTGTGAGATAAATGGTATCTAACAAACACGAATGTATTATTCTATTTCTTACATATCCTAAACAAACAGGTTTTAAGCAAAATTTAACATCGTTTTCGACTAAAAGTTAACTACAGCCATAGCTCTTGCAGCTGACTTACGCGTCACAGACACATGATTGTCAGGTTAACTATACAACACAGAGTAATCGAATTTTATTGGACGTACGGCACCTGGGTCCTAATTCACTAAACTCTCGCAACTTTGCGATCTCGCAGTGTAATGCTAAAAGACTTGCTAAGAGGATGCGTTGTTGTCTAGCAGAGGCTAAGAGATCTTTGTGAATTAGGCCCCTGGTCATCACCTAGGAGCAGCCACCCATATGTCTAGAAATTGTTAACACACGTAGATGTGTAAACAACTATGTGTTATAAAAATTAACACATACTGTTCTCACCAACGGGTGGGTAAGAAAAATATATAATATAAATATAGATGGCTAACCCTGAACTAATTTGAAAGTTTTAATATTCGTATGGCTTAAATTAAAAATACGTTAGGCTACAGTTTAAAACTGCAATGTTTTCTTTCTATATTTAATAAATTCAATATGGTAAATATTTGGCCAACGTATTCATAGTATTACAGGTCTTTGAAAATTGCGAGAACGATCGTTTCGTTCGCCTGTCGTTCGCGCAAGTCAGTTTTTGCGTAACCCATGTTTCGTTCGCGCATTCAATTTAGAATATTGTCTACATGGTCATGACGGGTTACATAAAACGAAATGGTTTAACTGGAGTGGTTTTTGCGTAACCCATGGATGAATTATACCAGTTTGCAGTTCTTATAGACCTGTGTATGCTTGCTACGTTCCAAGATTAATACGTATTAATATTATACATATCAACATAATAAGGTTTCCTCTTAGCTTAGTAACTGATTTAACGTGTCCATATACCACTAGTGTTTCGAACACGCCTATCCCGAGTCCGTCCTCCGATAGGATCGGGGGTCTGACTCGGGACAGGGATAACCTAACAAATAGGGTCAATTTAGAAATTTTGAATATTAACGCCAAAAATATAAAAAAGGTGAAAATTGGGGTTAATAACTTTTGGCTGCGCCCATAAAGGAAAATATTAACATTCCTAACATATATAAATTATTAATATAATATCATTTCGGTTTCCTCTCAAGACCACAGGAATTACCGTATGTTTGTTATCAAATAGCCAATAGATTATTAATAAACCAGTGTGCTCTAGTGATGTCGTTAAAAACATTTTACATCATTCTCGAATAATCCTGAGATCCGCCGTTCACGTGACCCAGTTTAAACTGTTCAAGTCCAAGAACTGAAAAGACATCAAGAAAAATCGTGAAAGAAATAGCGTCAAGGTGCCATGTCAGTCTGATGTGACTTTTTACACCGTTAAAATGATCGAGCTGATAGCATAGAATAGAATAGATATTTAATGACACACCAGGACGAAAAATACATAGGCTATTGGGTGTGAAACTATGGTAAATGCAAAAATAATCTGATGATAAACATCATTATAAAAATTCAAAAGTTAAATAAAAAGACAATGTAAAGAACTGTGAAAAAATTAGCTGATTGCAAGACCAGGAAAGGAATATTTGTTAATGACACCTCATGATCAACAGGCGCGGAGTTTGTGTAGGAGAAGCTACATCCCACCCCATCTTAACATTACAATGACAGATATGACATGTTCAGCTGTTTAGACCCTAAGTTTTTTGCAAAGGTTATGTTTAATTCCTATTCCATCCTTGTTTTCTTTACATTTACATGAATACAAACCCAAACCCCGACATGTTTTATATACAATTCATCATCTAAAATGCACGAAGTTGACTTATTTCCATTTTACAAAAATCTATGTATGTTGTGAATGCACGTTCGTTCTCCTATAATAATCTATATGTTGTCGTTAAAGAAAACAAACTAACAAACGATGTGGTATATATGTACATTTGTTGTACTATCACTGGCTGGAACGAGAAATAGCCACATGGGCCCAGCGACGGGGATCGATCCAAAACCGACCGCGCATCAAGCGAGCGCTTTACCATTGGGTTATGTACCAAGTGCATATGAAAGTATCCCTTGCTGGTAATGGAAAGTCGTAGGGCGTCAAAATTGACTAAATATCACACACACACACACACACACACACACACACACACACACACACACACACCGCCACCCTCAGACACATCCCAACCCTGACCACGGCTACGCCAGTGGCATGCACACATATTAAGACGACGGCACACGATACAAGTGTCTCGTACGAGAATAGCCGATTGACGAGACAAACTTTACGATGTTTGGTTGCTTTGGAGTCGGTTATTGTCGGGCGGGACGTAGCCCAGTGGGCCTATTGGGCTATTTCTCACTCTAACCAGTGCACCACGACTGGTATATTAAAGGCCGTGGTATGTGCTATCATGTCTGATGGATGGTGCATATAAAAGATACCTTGCTGCTAATCGAAAAGTATACAGGTCATGAAGTGGCGACAGCGGGTTTCTTCTCAATATATGTGTGGTTCTTAACCATATGTTTGACGCCATATAACCGTAAATAAAATGTGTTGAGTGCGTCGTTAAATAAAACTTTTCTTTCTTTCAGTCGGTTATTCTCGTGGCTATTTTCGTACGAGGCACTCGAATTTATGTGGTTCGCCTGTAGGCTGATACAGCCAGTGCACTACGACTGGTACATCAAAGGTCGTGGTATGTGATATCCTGTCTGTGGGATGGTGCATATAAAATCCCTTGCTAATGTAAAAACAAATGTAGCGGGTTTCCTTTCTAAGACTATGTAAAAATTAGCAAATGTTTGACATCCAATAGCTGATGCTTAGTAAATCAATGTGATCTAGTGATGTCGTTAAACAAAACGAACTTTAACTTTAGTCCCATACAAAGTTTCAGTCTTACGAATGGTGTATCGGATTATAATTAGCACGCACATCTGTTCCTAAACAGATGATACATATTAAAGGGACAGTTCTGAATGTGTGACCATTGTAAGATATTACGACTAACAAAATGTTTTAACGATTAAATTGACATACTAAATAGTGTTTCTTCTGTAAAATACAGGTCTGTATATTCAGTGTTTCTTGCTGTCCTATTATTTGTATGTAGCCCAAACTGGATTTGGTCTCCCAACAATTTCGTACGTATGAAAAAAAAAATATATATATATTGGGAAACTAAACGAAGTTTCAGCTGGTACAGAACTGGGACGACCAGAAACACAATAATTTAAATATACAGCCACTGATATGTTATGCAAGAACATGTATTTAATTCAAATGTGTTGTCCTCTGGCAGAGTATGACAAATATTTTGAAAAGTCACTAGCCACAGGGCTAGTGGGTTTGTGAAAACCACTAGCCCACCAAGATAAAGCACTAGCCCACATTCCTGATCAATTATAACTGGATTTTTATACAATTTTTTGTAACATTACACATTTACGAGTATAACAGTAAAATAAAACAAACACTTAAATCTTGTTGTAACTTTCATTTTTTTGTCGTGTTGTACGTTTGTTTTTTTGTCAAGTGTGATCCATCGTCATTCGCGTTTTCGCGTTTGCCCTCCCCCAGGGGAAAAATAATTGAGCAAACTCATGGTTGATATCTAAACCCACTATCAAAATAATTAAATTTAAATGAGGGTACGACAGTGTGACACACGGTAATAGATGGTTCAGTGTATTCGGTAGTGGGTTATACATTTAAGGCCCTACTATTTATGTCGCCAGGAACGGTGATGCCAATTGCTCAAATACTGGGCATTATCCCGTGTCAGACCGATATCAAAAGAATATAACGGCGACATCTAATCCGTTGTTAATTGATGAACAAAAAAGGTATCATCTTGTATCGGCAGCTGTGACGCATTATCCAGACCGATACACAAATAGGTCAAGCAGAGTCATTGCATGTGCGTTACCATTAAAGTAAATTGTTTTCCTGATTGCCGATAACCACATGTCAGCGAAGTGTAAAATTAGAAAACAACAGGTAAATAAAACAAACACTGAACCGCCCTCGGTGGCGCAGTGGTTAAGCCATCGGACTACAGGCTGGTAGGTACAGGGTTCGCAGCCCGGTACCGGCTCCAACCCAGAGCGAGTTCTTAAGGGCTCAATGGGTAGGTGTATGGCCACTACACCCTCTTCTCTCTCACTAACCACTAACAAACTAACAACTAACCCACTGTCCTGGACAGGCAGCCCAGATAGCTGAGGTGTGCGCCCAGGACAGCGTGCTTAAAACTTAATTGGATATAAGCACGAACATAAGTTGAAATCAAACAAACACTGAAATTCAAAGCATGACCGGGGTTTACTTGATTGAGATTAACCTGCCGTCGCAATTGGTGATTTCCAAGTTTTTAAGTGCGAGATTTCCAAGTTCATATGTGCGAGATTAACTACCACGTGACGTGTCCAACCAATCAAAACACGCATGTCATTAAACTTATTTCCTGTGCCAGAAACTTGAAAGGGATAAGTAAACAATGCATGCTGTAACTGTGGCGATGTAGAGATAGCATGTTACTGCAGTTTGCAGACCTAGTTCAAGTGGATTATCATTATATACTGATTGCGTTGTTGATATTATTCGATGACAAACGTCAAAATCAAATTTATTAAACGAAATTTCAGCCGAGAGAAAAAAAAAAACAAAAAAAAAAAAAACACGATCGAGCGATAAGGAGGGGGGTGGAAACCAGTGGTTTTGCGGTTCTCACTAGCCCGAACTTAAAAACCACTAGCCACGGGCGTCGGGCTAGCGGATTTGTCGAACTCTGCCTCTGGTAGTCCGCAACATCTTAACAATGGCAACAATCTCAGGACTGTCCCTTTAATAATGTATTTGCGTATGAATTACCATCCGGGTCCTGGCAAAACTTTCTGGTTTATTAAATTTGTTACTATATATGTAATAACACGCTATGACGTACTATGTGTTGGTGAACATTTTGCATATCATTATTGTGAACACAACATAGCATACAATAATCGTATGCAAAACATATAATATGTATTCCGGCAAAAATTATAGGAAGGAAATGTTTTTATTTAACGACGCACTCAACACATTTTATTTACGGTTATATGTCGTCAGACATATGGTTAAAGGGACATTCC
>NW_024535759.1:0-21947 GCF_016097555.1 Gigantopelta aegis
TGGGGATTCAGATCTCTTTGAAGTTGGTACCCAAATGATCATAAGGGGATACCAGTGGACTTTCTGCCACTTTCTGTTTGAAATGTGGGAGGAAAATTTGCTGAAAGATCTCTTCTTCTTTATCAGTCTGCTCCTTACTATAAATTACTAATAAAATTTGAGTCAGAGTAAAGGGCTTCAGCCAAGTTCTCCATTTGCTCCATGAGGAGTGTTCAATTTTGGAAAGATCTTCACATGATCGTGATTATGATCAGCTGAAATCTTAATTACCGACAATGCTAGTTGTGCGGACGTCGCAATGTCGAGTCATCAATTTCTGGATCGCTCTGGGTGCCAATATCCTCTTATGATAGAAGGTTAAAGATCCATTGCTACCAGCAGTTGTAGTGTATAATAACAGCTGCTGGAGGTGGACTACAGGGTGATGTAGTCACCACAAACAATGAGATGAATTAGTTACGTCACTACAAAATGAAATAAGGAAAAAGTCTTATTATACAAGTAAACAGGATATTTACATCACACAAACTCTAAACTCTCATATAATAGAAGTTTGAAGCCTATTATAGTCTTAGACTCATGTCATTGAGGTTTGAAGCCTAATTATGGTCTCAGACTCTTGTCATAGTGCAGTGGATATTTCTTACTTGTCCTTTCATTGGTAAAGTTACAATTAGTATAAAGATGACTCAACTTTCCTCTGAACTAGAAGTACCATGATAAACCTGTAAGAAGAAAGGTGGCATTGTAAGTAACAGAGAAACTAACTATAGTCAACAAATGAATGAATGCCAATTGTAAACTGGTCAACATACACACATGGTTATGGTACAAAATATATCACTAAAAAACAACACCTATATCTGCCAATTAGTAACACAATTAAAACATTATGAAAACTCAATACAGATATTTTTATATATTAATATGAAATTGACTGAGTGCACAAAATCCTCAATCTAGGTATTAGAGAAATATTACCTGCTTCCAGAGTGATGGGTTGGAGTAACATTTTCATAGTTTGACTGAGGTAAACTCTCAACTCTACTCTTGTTTTCGGTCGTCTCCTTATTACTTTGAGAGAATCTCTCAAATTATAATAAATAACTTGCTCAGATCACTACTGGTACTGCTAGTGATAGCAGCAACATCAACACAATCATCATCAGATTCTTCTCCACTGTCTGCAGCAGAATGATTAGTCTTTTGTATTGAAGGTCTCATTTCTTTGTTTGTAGCCAATTTAAAAGAAATTACAAGTCTCAAAGCAGTCTCTTGGTTATAATAAATGTGATCTTCAGGAGGGTCTAACTAGCTCGAGTGGACATTGTCGAAATTGATGTAATCGTGACTTGTTCTGCAGAGTTTTATCACTTCATGAAAGTTGTAGTACTACGTTCTGAGATATTGGAAGACTAGGAAAGCTTGTAGGGTACGGAGCTCGTTTCATCTCCGTGAATGCATTTGAACGTGGTCGAGATGACTCATGTTTGGACCGAAATGCGTCTTGCAGCATTAATGTTAGATTGATTCTCATAGCTATGAGGATCAGCAGTGTTTCAAACTAAGTCGAGGACCTAGGACGTTGTTTATGATGAGGTCCTTGGAATCCATTTTACTCCTTATTCGTCTCAAAATTTCGTGTTCTTGGTGTCATTCTTTCGTCCCATACGATCATCTTTGAATATTGGTTTGTGAAAGCGTTGAGAGATCATTGAAGACGGTCTTCATCTTTTCATTGTCCTCTCATGTATTGATAACATACAAGAACTCTCCTTAGGACACTTTGAACCTGTGAATATAAACAGACAAGATGACTTAATAGGGACCAATAAAAAAATTGATATTTCATAGACATTACACAAAGTATGTATCTATTTGTTTTCTCATTTTATCTTTATTTATATATTTTATTTCTTTACCTGTTTCAAATCTGAACTGGTCGCTACCACCAAATTTCTTATGTGAAGTATTTGCCAAGAGCCTTGACATCGTGGTGGTATTTCTGAATTGTGATTGTGCAACCAGTATTGCGTATTCTAATCTGTCTCGACCTGGTTTTTCAACATGTTCTGTTTTGTAAGGGATAGTTATGTTGAGGACCATTTCTGTGTGAAGGAGAGAAAATAGGAAGTGATGAGAGGGAGAAGAAAAGGAAGGAAAGAGGACAAGAAGAAGAGAGGGAGAGAAAAAGAAAAGGAGGAGGACAAGAAAGGAGAGGGGAGAGAGAAAGGAAAGGAGGAGGACACGAAGACTGAGAGGGGAAGAAAGAGTAAGGAGAGGAGAGATGAAGGAGGGTGAAAGCAAGAAGGAGGAAGATGTGGGAGTAGAAAAAAATAGAGTGGGGAGACTGATATACAACTGAAGAACTGAATTATATGTAATGTTATTGATTGATTATTGTAATAACAATTTTAAGCACTATTTGTTGGTTTGTTAGTACTATCACATTACTTTTCAATTACCATTTGAGCTCTAGTTTATTTTCATATTAAAGATAAGGGACTTATTCTCTATCATATGTAGTAAACTTTAATTCTGAAAATTAAATGTCAGCAGATTCATAAAGACTATTAAGTTAACATATAAAAAACACGATAGCTTTTAGTATGGGTAGTAAAGGCATTAGTTTTTGTCTCCAATGTGTTCTAATACATTTTAACAAATCCAGACTACACCATCATACAGTAGTAAAGCTCTTAAAAATACAGCTGCATATTATTATGTAATCACAGCATGATATGTGTATCAACACTATGGTTAGTACTTCAAAGGTAGTCATATTATAAAGAGCCTTACCAAGTCTTTGGCAATGGATCTGTTTATATAACATTATTATAGTGACTTCTAAAGCCAAATTTAGTTTCTATCATATAATTCTGCCAAAATGCCTAAGCCAATACAAATGTATGATATCATACATGTACACATATAAGAAGCTTCCGGATGTCCAATGTCATTTGACTTAGTTTCTGACAAAAGATTGAGGAAATAATTCCACAAATTTAACTATTTTATTATTAGCAAAAATATTAACCTTTTCCTAAGAAATCTTGTATTGATTTTGTCCATTCTGTAATGATATCAGCACTGGTCATTGTAGCAAAACAATCTGTCCAATTTTGTTGATATAATAGCAATATACATGTTTCTTCTCGCCATCTAGTTTCAAAGTGGAGTCTAAACCACCAAATTCTTCATTGGTATTTCTGATAATTCATTGGTAGGTATAGTGCCGGTTGATCTTGTAGATAGTAATGTGTTAGCGACCAGCATTAGCTATTTTGAAGACCACATAACGATGGCGCCACTATAAAAAAGAAGAGAAAGAGAGAGAGATTAAAAGAAAGAAAGAGGGAGATGACATAGTCACCATATGTTTGTACTACACAATAATTGTATAGTATTCTTAAGTCCTATACTAAGACAACTGCTAAATACACAAACACTAAAGGTCAACAGTAGGAGTCATGTTAATATACCCATATGGCATAATAAAGACTAAACAAGACACATGTTTGGGAGGAGTACAAGGAATAGTTTTGGCTGTGATAGATATGTCTATATTGACTCTAAAAATTACAGAAAACCACGAAGAGCAAATTAAAACAGATTACTACAATATATACAGACTATATTAATCAACCGATGTAAAGTACACAAAAATCAAAAATGACTAAGTATGAGTATTCATCAATATCTACAATATATTAGAATATTGTACTATTACAGTCAACAAACTGCTAAAGTACATAATATATTAAACAAATCTAAGTGCAATATCTAACAAACAACAACTTGGTATTAACATGATAAATTTCTGAAAGCTTGAATATATAGATAATTCTGTAGTAAAATTGTAAAGAAAGTTGTTCAGATGTTTTCATAGCTAGTCAGCTATTTAAAGTGGTTGTTCTTAACAACTCATGACTGTTGCATTTTATAAGTTGTGTATCACCACCAACCCAAAAAGATACTATTTTTCATATCACCAGCAATCAAAAAAGATACTATTCATATCACCAGCAATCAAAAAAGACACTATTTATATCACCAGTATCAAACCGATGTCACCCACACTTATAAAAGCAGTAGTCATGACTTGTAAAGAACAACCATTTAAGAAGATAGCTACCTAGCTATTAAAAATGTCTGGTCATATTTCTTTCCTTCCCAGCATGGTGAAATGTTTGCTAGTACAGAAATTATTTACATGTTATAATTACTTATTGACATACACAGATATCAGGTGATAGTCCATGTGCTAATAGTATGATGGTACAACATTGGAAAGGGTCCAGAGGATATCATAGGAACACCTGAAGACTAAAATACTTTAAATACTTTAAACTTTGAAACCACACTTCATAGTTTTTGACAGTTAATAAAGAACAAGTTAATATGATTATTAAGAAAATGAACTAATTCAAACTGAAAAACTAGTTTGTCCAAAAAGAGGTATACTAAACTAATATGTACTGGTTTAACTGTTAAACTACTATTACTCTATTCTCTCCTAAATCCCATCTACTCTAATCAAATATTTAGATACTTAGCTAATGATTCAATGAACAGATGTTACTATGTGATGTTCAGCTCTACTAGTGTTTATGTAACGAGAGATGGGAGACAGCAGTGAAGGAAATACCTAATAGACATGTGGTGGGTTGTAAACAATGATTTGCCTTTGTTAACTACATGACTGACATAGCAACCTCGGACCACATTGCAAATTAGGGAAAGGAGTGTGAAAAAAACACAAAACTTTGTAGTGTACTGATGCTTGTAGCACAGCATCTGTTTAGTGATGTCTGTAAAGTACAAATCCCACACAATATCATCATGAAATTGTAAACTATTTAAAATACTATTATATTGATCCAATAGAAAATGGCTTACCTATATCCAGCTGTCTTCTACGTAACACATTGTTTGTTTTACTACATTTAGCACATCCCAACTTTGCTTTATACAGTTGTACTAAACAATGACATGTATTTGAGCGTGAAATGATGTTACTCCATAAAATTCAGTGTAGTCTGAATTCTTAGGTTGAGTTTATTTTAAGAACGTCCAGCACTTCTGTATTAAAGCCAATTATTTCACAATGTTGGAATGGTTCCACATTATGTATGACCACATATCCAATTTTGACATATTGCTGTGGTTACTCGCTAGCACCCATATCATAGACATTACTACAATTATAACAACTAGGGGGAATTTGTGTATGTTTGTATGTATGTATGTATGTGTACATATCATGTTACCACTTTGTAATCCTATTAACGGTACTGTATTTTTGTCTAATTGTAGGTTGGTTTCACCAGTAAAGGAATAGGTTTGGTCCAGGAAAGTCATATTATATGACTTCCAGTGTAACTTAAGAATTATAGAACAGACAGACAATGTTTGCTAACTAAAATTAGCTTGTGTATGTTAGGAACAAAAATTTAGTTTGCAAAGATAATGGTTACAAATAACATAGAATAGTAATGAACTAATCAGTCAATACAGTATATCTCAATTACAATTGATAAAAGTAGACTACTATTATCATAACTAGATTTACTACTACACTATCTCATATCTACTAGCAATGTATCAAATATCAACAGTGCACCAGTCAATGAATTATATTATGATTAAGACTATTACCGTCACAGTCAACAATGCAATGATAACTGTGATATCTTTGCTGATATGTACAAGCTATGCTGAATGATAACTATTATGTCATTGCATTGTAAGAGAGATAACTACTACGTCACTGGACTACATTCATCAGGAATGATAGCCACTATATTATTACATTAACGAGCGCAATGATTATTATGTTGTGTGAATTAAGTCTAAGGAAAAGGCGGAAACTTGTTGTGTCTGATTACTCAGCAAAAAACAGTATAAATCCCATATAGTTAGTATCATATAATATAGGTCACTGTTATTATCAGTTCACTGAATACTAATTAATATATTACCTGTTTCTTATCCCATTTATTTAAAAAATTCCCACTTAGTAAAAATGATTTACTAATTCAGCTTAACATTGTTTATTTAATGATCTTATAAATCCTTTTAATGTTATTTCTCGTACGATTGTGCCCAAAACAAACATGAACAGATCAATTAATACTACAATTTAGTATATCCTAGTTGAGTTAATAAGCACTATACTACACTCATTTAAACTTATACTGTATGGCCCTACTGAACAATAATCACTCAACAGTAACAATATAATGAACACCAAAGACCAAGAAAATGTGACCGGGGACAAATCACAGGTCTCCTCTGCCTGGGGCAGGTGATGATGGTTTATCCATGAGCTGTTAGTGGTCCATTTCCATGAATGATATTCTATTTCCTTTCTCTATGAGTATATAATTATGAACACCAAACAGCCCCCATTTTCTTAACTTATTATCAAGATCACAAAGCTGAGGGCATATGGTTTGATCCATTATTCAAGGTCACACATTACATTTTAAGTCCATCAGTTTAATAAGGAGATTACTGTGGTAAAGAAACTAAATAAATGTTTCCCGACACTTCATAGCTTTCATGAAAATGTTAACCAGATAGTATACAACAGCCTGATCAATCTAATTATGATAGTCTTAACATTTTTAATTATGATTAATTCATTTTTTATCAGGTAATCGGTCTCAATTTTGTGTTAATAGAATCACTATATGTACATGTGTTGAATTATGAGCCATGTAAGAGAGTCAGTTAGATCTCAAAAAGGAAGTCTCATCAGCAACAAAGAAACCTACTAGATCATTATTTCAATCTTTAAATTCTCAACTGTCCTATCTTAATATGGTGATTCTTACAACCTCTTTGACCTTTACCTTTAGATATACATGTACATGTAAAGGAGAGACCTCCTAGATTATCACTGGTAACATGTGACAAACATAAATTAATTTTAATGTGTACACAAAATATGATATCAACTATTCTCTTTAATGGTATCCATTCCAAATCAACTGTAGCTATATGGGTGTCATCCTACTCAAAGGTGGAGAAATACTATTGAACCATCAGTACTTACCACAGTGACCTAAGATGGTAAGCTTTAGAACAGGTAAACACCTACTTACCCCAGTAACTAAGATAACTAGGTGTGACACAGTACTTCAGTAGCCTTACCACCAGTGAAAAACTTAAGGGCCCATCTAACATAGTGAACCATCAGTAAATATCCGTGATTAGAGGAAAAACTAACCCTTTAGCTGCCCTGCTATTAACAATATCTCATATTGGGGGGGGGGGGGGGGGGGGGGGGGGGGGGGGCGGGGGGGGGGGGGGGGGGGGGGGGGGGGGGGGGGGGGGGGGGGGGGGTAAACAGTTAATTTACATTATCATGTTACATTCCTCAACAATCAACAACAGACCTATTCTGGAGAGAAGCCAATACATAAAAGTGTCATTAACAACACAGAAACAACACACACTTCCATTGTAGTCACACTCAAAAAAAATTAACTAACTACCCCGAGAACAAAGAACACAACATACATAGGGGAGGGGACAACTCTGCTATTACAACACACAACAGAACTACCTAGATGACATGACACATGATGAGAAATGCATTTGTAAAGTGAAATAGACGCAATACCACGTAATATCAAGCTAGCGAGTGACTAGAGAGTAATTTGAGATGGATAGTTGGTGTTATGCTTTAATAGAAATTTTAATTGCTGATCTACATACATAACACATTTCTTTAGGTGACTAAACAATTAAGCTGAAAAGACCCACCACACTTACTTCTAATAAAATTATCAAATTCATGATTTTAAAAGTAATAATTAAGACGGTCTTTGCTTTTTATAAAGAACATCTAGAATAATACGATCAATCAAGCTGATGACAAATTGTTAATATATAAACTTTGCAAAATGCTTTTTTCCCGTGAGAAGCACTAACAGTTGGATAATAGGGATGTGTTATATTAAAACAATTTAGCAGTATGCCACTGTTTAAAACTACATGACTGTAAGAAGTATTGGCTTATTATTTGATAAGTTGTATATATAATAATACAAGTCTTCTAGAAGCAATACTGTGAAGAGAAATATTCATTTTCTTTAACATTATCTTTTTATAATATTGCAACCATTTCAACAATACAATCCTATATTTCTTTGAGTTAGCCTACAGTTATAACATGATGAAAATATCACAATACAATTGCTATTGTGTTTCCAAGCAATGCAGAAACAAAAACAAATACAATAAATACAAGATTTCGACTTACTCGAGTTACAATTCCAGTTTCTCTTTGCTTCAGGAAACCATCAACGATTACATTGTTCTCGGCTAAAATTTCACACTGTCCCCTTTCATTTGAAGCCATTACCCCCAATACATATAGAACAGCTCTTTCAGCGGTGGTGTGTTTCGACGAGGTACTAAATGAATTATTTCACATCTCCACCCTTAATATTTAAAATGTTGCTTCTATTCCTGTGTGGGGGTGGTAAGTTATTTGAACTTGAGGTAAAGTTAGCCTGTTATAATCAAGCAAAAATAAAGTTCTGCAGACAAACCATATTAATGCCATTAAAAAGATTCATAATCATGTAGTTCATCCTTGATATTATATTTGTTTATTTAGTTATTTGACAAAAAACTCTAATTGTTTATTCTTTCATAGCTTTAGCTACACGGATCACTAAATCCATTACATCATCATGATGTAATGCTAAATGAACTGTCTCGGGTGTAGAACTAAACTCATAATACAAAGTGTTGATGACGTTTTGCATCTGAAATCAAGAACAATAGCACTCCATTGATTAACTATTAAATATAGCAAACTGTTTGTAATTGCTTTCGAATACTTCTTTGTCCCGCTTCATGCAGCCGCTCACTCTATGCACATCATAAAAACAGATTAGCTCTATGCTGTATATTCTATTGTAACATACTTTATTCTTTCCTTTTATACAAGTGCTTGCTTTTTATGGTTCGTGCTTGCTGTTTAATCTAGCAACTTCTGTATTTTTCTCTAAACTTTTTTTGTGTTGTTTCTTAACTAAACAATTAAAGGAACAAAAGTCGAAGGATTCTTTAATGTTCTATACACTATTACAATTATTATTATGATACTATATCTTATTTATAAACCTTGTCTTTCTTTTTCTTAAAAAGTTTAAGTTGCTCTTCATTTTAGAGAGCTTTGATACACGGTCGTTTTGTGTCTGTTGCCAGTTAGTTTGAGCTTTTCAAGCACATCAATTCACATCTTATAGCAATTTTTTTTTTTTTTTTTTTTTTTTGTGCATTTTTATATACATGAGACCTCTACTGCATGATATATACATGAGACCCACTCATATTACACCATGAATTAGACTATTACAACATGGAACTTGCTGTATAAATTAGTAGTAATAATATATGTATTTTATATCAAGTAAATTTACTGACTGAGTTTCTCCATCTTTGTTGATGTTCTTCGTTGCTTGGCCTCATTTCGACTGACTAGTTTTAGTTTTATGCTCTAATAACTGAACTTGTGCTCCTTTCTCATCAAGCTCTTCCTCTAATTGTTGGTTAGATTCCTCAAGACTATTATCAGGATGCTCTAATAAGTATGATAGACATACAAAGTACCTTGCTTTTTTCCATGGTGAAGTGGTAGCTAATGACTTCACTTCTTTAGTTCACCTGTGTCCTAAATATTATAAATAAACCTTTATATCAATAGCAGTATCATTGTGTAAAAAATTTTGCTTGTATGAAAAATGGTTTCTTCTCATCGAGTAATGACTCACTTTGTTGCTTTCAAGAAGAGAAGCTTTTTCTGCTACAATTCTTCTTCATAGTTTACATTAATCTCTAATGATGCCTATATTATAAACGAATAGATAATTGAGGACTCTAAATAAAAATACAATGTTGTTAGCTAGCAGATTGTTGAACCAAATGTTTTCTTAAATTAAAATGTTAATAGTCACCTTATTAGCTTCCAATGTAGTTAGTTGATCTTGAAGATCAGTGAGAGTACTGATCATACTCTTGAGTTTTTGATAAAAAAATGGCTACAAAAAATCATTATATATATCCTAAATATGTATCTACTTACTTAGGACCTCTGAGCAGTAGTAAGGTGATGTTCTAACTCTCCTTTCTCATGTGTGCCTGCTATCATTTTGCTTTCCCATTTCCTACTCTTTTAGCCTCTTCAGCAGAAGTTGCCAACTGTTGAGTCTACAAGACAGATTCCAATTATTATTAATAATATCTTGTTACAACATGATGGACTTTGGTCCTGTAGGATGTTGTAATAGGAGTGTTAAGAGTGGTAATTGTGATATCTTAGTTTATGAAATCCTACACAGGTAATCATTAAATAATTATCACATCTTCTTAATGAATATACCCGACATGTAGTTGATAAAAACAACATGAGATCATTTAACAATCATACTAACATGATGAACATGAAAATAGCAAGCATTGTGAGCATAATATTTGTTTTATTATTCTACATTTTTTATAAGAGTCCTTACTTTATTTGCTAAGTGAGGTTTCCAATTGTTTTACAGACTGTTCAATGTCTACTAGTGACTTGTATTGTTCAATCTCATGCAAAAATTTAACTTATTCTTGAATCTTTGAACTTCCACTAAATTCCTATGATATGAATAACATTCAAAATAGAGCCATTATTAAATTAGAATACTAGTGCAGACTATCTTCTATATATTTCATCTTTTTTCCTTGCATGTTGATGAACCAAATCATCGTGTTGTCTATAACAAAAATTAATACAATAATTTAATAAGTTAAGATACCCTTGACATTGATGTAATTCTCTTTGTAATTTGTGCAGTTCTTCAGTCAAAGATTTGTTGCTCTTTCCCAGAGATCTCTAAGTCATTCTCCATATGTTTCAAGTGACTTTCAAGACTGACTTTTTCAGATCTTAATTGTTTCTATGATGTTCTCAGATTGAATGTTTGCTGTCGTAATGTCATGTATTTCCTAAGACACAAGTATAATTGAAGCTACCCTTCCAGTTATTCACCAATCCATGCATTTCAGGATACTGTCCTTTCTGGGTCTCAATAACTTTCTATTTGACTTCCTGAGCTCTTTATTTTCAGTTAGCAAATGTTTAATTCCTTTATCAAGCTATTAGTAAAAGAGATAGAGTCGTTTATACTTCGTACTCTATATGTCCCTCATGTTGAAGTACTTGAGTATTATCTCGTTGTAGTTGAACGGACACGTTTGTATTTCAGGTGGGATCTTCCCCCTCCAAACTCGATGCTTAACTCTTACACTGTCTGTTGTACTCAGTTATTCTAGGAGGGAGTATGATACCATACCAGAATATAGAATGAACTACACCACTGACTAAGATATTGGTTTTTAATTCCTTAGTGGTTTGCCTCATTGTACAGACTATAAAGATAACATAGTCGTAGATAGATAAAATCATACGTATATTACACATAATCACAATATGTACTGAACTGTTTCAATCATTCAGACTTTAAAAACTTATAATTTCTCTTAATTTACCATGATCGTCACAAGAGTTTATATGACATGTAATGTATTTTATAAATTGTCATAAGTACACACACCTTGTTTAAAACATGCAGTTACCATTTCTAATGCTTCAATATGCTAAGAAAGAAGAGTTAAACAATAATGTCATATTACCCAATGAGAACTTTCTAACTACAAGAAAGTTGACAAAGTGGATGAAATACTAGCTCTCCTGGTAAGATTCATTTGATTTGAAAGCACATGCCTACCATGTGTTAATTGCTTTTGATTGGTCGGCCATATTGTAGATAAAAAAGATCATAAATGGCTCATTATTTATGATGTAACATATGGTATATTTGTGGTAATGAGCTAGCTAGAAATTCATTAATAATTTACAGAATTAAAGAAAAGTACAAAATTATGTCTGTAGGTTGGTTTGTGGAAAAAATAAACCATGCTGAATTTTTATGTACTTAACTGTGTGTAGCAATATAGTTACTAATATCATTTTATTATGTAAATGGTTGACCATGGTAGTAGGCACAGCTTCAAAATGTCAGTAATAACTCTAAATAAGGTCTATAAACTCACTTGTCTGTACACATCTTCCATCTCACTAGTGATATCTCTTGTAGATCTTTAAGTTAACAGGATCCAATACCTATAGAGAGTATAACAATCTGCTTTATTTTAATGCCATGTTTATTAATTAAATTGTTACACACGACAGTTTAGGCTAGATTTAATTTTTAATACTGATCATTTAAGTAGAGATATTATGGGAGAAATGGTACAAGATAATGGGACTGTCTCTGGGAGTTGTAATGTCAGTATATACTTTTGTCGGCAGATTGTTCATTTTCCATAGTTTTAAAACCCCCCCCCCCCATTTTCTCTTCTGCTGAAGTTGTGAATTATCTCTCTGACTTAGTAAACCTTCTGGAGTAACTGTCTGAAAGGTCAGATTACTTTATGTTCTCTTTTTTTTTCAATTTATCATACATCTGCATTATTATAATGACTTTTTAAAAAAATCAACACGACTGATTGCACGAAACCTCTTGTAATTTTAAATACTCCCTTTTCAGCGCATCAAAATTTGCTCCTGTGTTGCTCTATTCGATTGCTTTGATCGAGAAGCAATGTCTTAGCTGATAACGGAGCCCTGTTATCGCTGTATCCATTGTCTACCAATTAGTATAGGAATAAAAGTCTTTAAATTTAAGTTACTATGGAAAACCAAGTCGTATATCAATACTTCAATAGTAAATAGTAAATTTTTCTTCGTTCACGAATCTATTATTTAAACCTTTTGATTCTGTAAACGCGAAAATTTTAATTCTCTATAACTACACCTACTGATTCGTTAAAACCATCGCTCAACACTCCCCTACCCGTGGTCAACGGGTTTTAAGTAAACGATGTCTTTCTAATAAAATTTATAGGGGAGGGGGGAGTTATAGAAGACAGCATCGAGAGTTAAAAACATTGTTAAACTTCAGAGCTCAGCTATCGATTGCGTCAAGATGGATTAAGACCAAAATTGTTTGGTTGATTAATGCCTTAATTATCTTGGGCTAGGCGCAGATCAAACTGTCTAGTATCTTGAGGAGGACCTAGACACCATGGCAATCTAATTAGTAATCACTTCTTCCAGACTATGAGATAATTGTGTGAGTAGGACTGGTTTTTTGTAGAGTGTGCTATTGGTTTTCTTTGTGATCAAACTGATTTTCATTTATTACTGCCAGGAGGGTTCCAGGATGTCGGAGTATCCTCAACATTCCAATCTAGAAGTTACACTCAGGGTTAACTTATCTTCTTAACCATTAACTCTTCATTCAAGCAGAAATGACAACTGATGTAATTTAAATATTAAAAGTTATCCGTTGTATGGAAATTACTGTCCTGAGGTCTATGCATATGCATTGCAACAGCAAGTGTGCGGGCATAATGTCTACAAACTCTAATTTCTTTTACTTACTGACTGTTGTTTTATTGATCTGGCTGTAGTTTTGATCTTAGAAAGCTCCTACGTGCTCAGAATGCAACCAACTTTTCTCAACCTTAGACATATTTGTATGCTAATTACTCGATTGATACCTAAGGTTACTTGAATTAAACATTTCTAAAGAGCAGCATTATTGATGTTGCTATACTCTCTGGCAATATCCTATACTCCATCGTCTCAATATTTATCAAAAACAAGTTAGCCATTTATTTAGGGCTAAAGTAAGATATCCCATTGATGAGTTATTAAGGTTGTACGTAATAGAGAATCTCCTATTTCGAAGAGAGTGCCCAACTGGCTCATCTTTGTGAAGTCACATCCTGAATATAAACTAGAGCAGTAACAAAAGAGCTATCATCTCTATTAATTCACCACAGCAATTTCTTGTACCTTCTCCAATAAACTTGATCTTATTGGTGGAGCAGGAGAGTGGCAGGACCAGGTCAAATGTCTATTATAACTTATTCTGTGGTTGTAAATTAAACTTTTATTGGGAGAAGAATGCTGTTTTGAAAAATATTGCTTTTGGTACTCGTATAATCAATACATTGTCTGCTTGTTCCATTTCGGGAAGGTTTTTTACGAATTACTTGAGTTGAAAAAAGTCTCTGAGTATGGCTGTACATCAGGTTAAATCATTCACCAGGACAGATATTTTTGTGCCCTGTTGAGGAAATGATGCCAGAATATGCATTTTAACAACAGATCCTTGATATCAAGTGTTTGTCGATTGGGTCAAAAACTTATATGAGGTGCTTTATAAAACTAATTAATTCACAAGGAATTGTCAGTGCATAGAAATGCCTGTTGAAACATTGTCATGGACTCTGATAACTGATGGTAGTGCTGGTGTCAACATGCTATCGATGGTTTGGCCTCTCTTTATATATTTATGGGCAGTACTTTAGCACGGCTTTGCCCAAGGACTGAATGGCTTATTGTCAATAGTTTATTTTTACTCACCAAGTTAGGTATTTCTATGTTAGTACCAAGAAGCCTTGTGATGCGGTTCATGGTCAAATCGTCATGGTTTTCGTAATTTATTGGAGACCATTTTATCATGTCTTTGAGGTCTTGGACTTGGATTATTATTTACCTCAGACCAAAAAGATATTCCTGCCTTACAACAACACTGAAAGTCATTTCTTGTTATCTTATTACATTTGAACAGGATCCCTCTTGTACAAACACATATGTAATCATCGTACTAGTTTTATGTCTGTCCTCAGTATAAGACATTTCGTTCATCTTGTCGTTCCTTCTAGTCTTTCACCAATTGTCTTCATATCACAAGCATTTGCTGGAGTTTTTCATAAAGCAAGCATTGATGGTGAAACTCAACCTTAGTCAGAGTAAATATCACTGACCTCCATGGACAATTTTATTAATGTATCATTACCAGGTTACCAGGTCTATTGAAGAGGCTTCAATCATTTTGCCTGAAATTGTACCTTTTTCAGGAGACCTCAGGGACAGAGGTTGAAGTCATTGATAATCATCAAAAAAGAAAAGGAACATGCCATGTAAGTAACCATCATTACCGGTATAGTAATACAGATGGAGGCAGGTCTCAACTCCACAAGGAGATGAAACCTAATGACTTGTCCCATAAGTGGCATCATATGGTCTCTTTCAATTATGCAGTACAAGATTCTATCTTAAAGCGAATTGAAATGTTTATAATGTGATATGTATTTATTGAGAACTGGCTGTGGTAAGTCAACTAGGTACCACATTGCATATTGGAAGGTAGTCAAAAAAGGAAAAATGCTCATTATCATCACACAGCCTCGTGTGTTGGTGTTTTAAAACTCGCTCAACAAGTGGCTACTCAACGAAATGAATGTTGTGGCTTTACGGTTGGTTTAGTATATCGGAGGACAGAAATGTATGTCGAAAACTACACAAATTAACTTACTGTACAGCTGGTTACTTATACAAGTGAGAATTCCAATATACATGTAATCTTAATATAGGGTATTTACAAGAAAGAGATTGAGGTATTATAACATTTGTTAAGGACATTTTTTATTTAGAGCAACTTTACATTAAAGACAGCAATTGCTAATCCCTCAAACATTACTTAACCTTTATATGAAAACTTGTTAGATTAAATAGTGTTCCCCTTTTGAATCAGTATTAACATGGTCTCTTATTCTTTAATCTACAGGTACTAACACACCGTCCTCTATATATCAGAAATTATACTCACATAATTCTCGATGAAGTTCATTGAACGAAACTATTGAACAATGCTGACTTAATTATTTGCTAGTACGAAAGCAGTCTCAGAATTGTCACCTAATACTAAACTGATACTAATGTCAGCTACAATGCAAGGATCTCTATATTGTTAGCTATTTTCCAGGAAGTGTTTGGCCCCAAGGTTGTTTCTCACCTTTTTATGTCGGCGAAAAATGTTGCCATGGTAGATGAATATTTATGATGAGGTAACATATCTCCTTGTAAGCAAATATTGATATGGAAAAAAGGACAGAGCTTGCTGAAAATGCGATTGTCATCAATATTCTACAAAAACGAGATTTCAGACAGTTTTGAATCCAATCGTTTTAACATGCATCAGTTACTATGTTTGCTGAGGTAGATTTGCACAGAATTAATTGTCTATTGTTCCCAATTGGGTGATAGGTTTCCTATTTTGGTCTTTCTTGCCAGGTATTAGTGAAAAAATTCTAGATTATTATGACATACTTCAGAATGAATTGGAGTTAAGAAAATTGCTGGATTACTTTGAGATTTTTTATTCTACATTCTCAATTCCTGTCGAGGAGCAACATGACTGTTAGAACCCCCATTGAAGAAAACAAGGGTACGCATTATTCTCTCTACTAATATTGCTGAGAGCTCACTCTTAAATACCAATGCTAAGGATGGTTATTAATTTGTTTGGTATCTGTGAAACGTGTACCTAGATTTTAACCACAGACGAAAAAATGAATGCCTTGGTTCAGACTGTTGGTGCTCAAAAGCAGCTTGTGTTCAAAGTTACGCTGGTCGTGGTAGGGAGAGTGTTTTGATGGCAATTGTGATTGCTGTTCATCTTTTCCCTAAAATGTTATATAGTCATTGTCTAATCTGATTATGATCTATCAGATTAATGCTTCCTCATCACTGGAAAGTTGTTACTTGCGGGCTGCGCCAGCTAGTGTTGAAGAATTAGGCATCGGAAAACCCTCAGAGCTCTTGAAGCTAGCTATTGAACCTCCATCTTTGCTGCAAATGGGACAATGCCTTGCAAGAATTAGTGAATATTGGTGTTATATTTAGAGATAATCACTTCAAGTGTTCCAGAAAAACTCAGATGTGACATTACTAGGGAAGTTCAGTCTTTGCCTTCCCTTAGAATTAGAATTTGTGTACGCTATATTTTTTTGGCTTGTGTTTCGGGTGTCCAATTGAAGGCATTGTGATTGCAAAATGTTAGTAAAGAACGCAGCTTCTTCACTCTAAGATTTCTTGTAATGCCTAGTCGATTATTATTAAAGACCAAAAACATAATTATTAATGTTTGAAGAAAATATTTGCTTCGTCGAGTTTTCTTTGATGGGGACACATACAGTGATTCCATTATGATCTGCAGAGTCTTTAAGAAATGGCTGGCTTTTATAATACCTGTCAATTAAACCTAAGTAAAAACAATGGCTGAGTTTTGTCATGAACACTCTATTAAAGTGGAGGAGGTTGTCGTCTCTTCTTGACATCTGTTAAAATCATCTGGCCAATCAAATCTTACAGTTCTTACCAGGGGTCAAATAAGTATTGAAACAAATCTTCATCATTGTCTAGAGGTGTTTGGTAGTGGTTTAAGCTGTGTGAAAATGACACAATATTTGTAAGAATACTCATCATGCATCATTGTGCAAAATGCTCTCATTGGAAGAACAAAAGTTGAAAAGTGATTTAAAACAAGACGAAAATGGTCTCAAATAACACATGACTTGATGTTGTCTAAACAGTTTGATCCGAAATGACTCTCTCCTTACCTATTCACAGCCAAGATAAACTAAGATGTGCTCAAAGGAACTTCTTCAGTTTTATAGTGCCAAAGTGTCAAGATCACATCGAACTGATGCAATGGGATGCTCTTATTGGACTCTAAACAATGAAACAGCTGCTGATGAATGCCAAATTGATCTTGCACTATTTTGGCCAATTTGGTGAAACGAAGACCAAAATGCAAATAGAGGGGGTATTGGACGCAGATTTTTCACCACCTTTTTCTCCTATGAAATGGCCTTGGCAACGTTCTGATAGTCCGCCATGAAAGTGCATGTTCTGTCTTGGAGAAACAAATGGCCTTTTATCGAGATCACGTCTGTCAATGGACCACCTCCCAATTGGTGTTGTACCTCAATTCAAGGTTGAGAATCTTTGTGTTTTTTGTCAGAGGTAAAAAAAGCATTGACTCTCCTTCCCTATTGCAGCCAGCAAGCTACCCATTGTCCTCTTGCTAGCATGATTCAATCTTTCAGTCCTCTATGAAAATAAGAGTTATAAGAAGTTGTTATGGCACTCATGATCAATGGACTTTTGAGCTTGACTTTCAACAATGGCAGCGAGGTTGGCAGCAACATATTTGTGTTTGTTAATAATGCTTAGACAAGAGTTGTCCAAATTGATCACTTGTACAAACCAAAGCTCAGTGCTCTTCATGCAACAAGTGTTAGGTATTCCAAAATAATTTCAAAAATTTGCAAAATGTTGACTCTTGTAAATTGATTCCGGAGCCATATCAAAAGAAGCCATTTGAATGTGACCAGGAAAGATAAATTTTATCCATTGTTACACTGTTCACTTCCTGCAAGAAGCACCAGAAACAGGCCATTATCTGTTGACATGCACACTGTTGACTTGCCAACCCAATGCTATCGGTGACCACTAGTATGTAAAGTGTACCAATAACTAATGCGCACATTCCCGGGGGTTGGGGTCAACTAGTGACTTTCTCAACTAAACCCCTTCTCGTATTTCATTTTGGTGTCCACCAATAAAAGCACGAAGTAACATTACCCCATTGATCCAGAATGTGACAACCGGGGGGGGTGAGTAATCCCAGTTACGGTCTGTGGAGTGGTTGGAGTTCCTGCACATGTTCCACGCTTGTTAATAAACACCATTCCGCCCGTCGCAGTTACACAGAGACCACATCTTCCGTCCGTGCATTTCAGCCTAATGTTTTCAGACCAAATACACGCCTTTTATCTCCCCTCCACCTTTTGTGTTCCACCCTGTCCTCTGCTCTATAATGGGCTTCCAAAGATACCGCATAGCTGTTTCCATCTCCACAGCTGCCTGCACATTCCAACCAGCAATATGAGAAATGTAATAAAGATACAGCAACCTAAACGGGGTATGATGTTGTCTAACTCATCATTTTGATCCATTAGGATTTAACAATTTTTTTATTTTTTTTTTTATAAAGAAAATGGAGAAAGATGTTTTTTTATTGCTGTTATTCATCTTAAATGATGATTGTCATTATGTTCTGTATTTTTTGCATTGGAGGAAATGTTTCGTCTTATACCATGAATATTTTTGTATACGACCGCATCGGTCTTAATTGATCATACCAGATTTTTTGATAACTCTATTTCATACCAGACTTGAATTTGACTTTGTGATACACTCTGCCAGTTGAATGCTTGAGTGAAGTCGGTATTGCAGCCTACTTATAAAAACTTAAATTGTTTATTTTTGATTAAATATATAATCAAAACTCATGTTATCACTTATTATATACTCAATTATTTATACTTCAATAAAATTCAATGTTATAATAGTTAATAAATGAGTAATGAATGAACTTATCTGTTATAATAGATGTGGTTGGAATTAATTATTAACCCTATTTTGACTTAAACTTAGGGTCTACCTTCTTTTGACCCAATCCCTCTTCAGGACTTGAACTTTCTTTCTCTCTATAGGTGATCACGTGTATACGCCTGTTGAATTATATCGTAACTGATATGGCAGACTCCAGTAAAGGTACTGTTACCTCTGACAGTTGGTGTGTATCTTCTATTAGTCTATGAATTACTGTTTTTGTCATCCAATGACACTTCTGATAATGTGATAAATGTTTTAGCATGTAACTTTTAGTGTATCCATCTTGTTTTGGGTAGGGTCCTCAAGTAGTAGTTAATGAACTTAAAAAGTTTATTTTTCCATTAAAAACCAATACAAAGGTTATGTTGGACAGAATCGACTGCTGATCAGTATCATGACACATGAGGTAAGAGAGAGAGAGAGAGGTGTCAGTTTATTAAAATTGTCAATAGGAACCTGTTGTACTAACAGATACTAACTTGGTCTCATCGGCTCTCCATTTGGATCTTCCTATTTGGAACCAGAATATATGGTAATGCTAAACACACAGTGTATGTCTCAAAAACCCGATATTTTCATGTATTATGATGACAGGAAGGTAATAATATCAAGTTGTAGTATACAAGATCTAACTCCACCCATCCAGATTAGTGATTTCCTTCATTCCGTGAACCATGAAGAAAAGAGAGTGGACATTCTCAAAGTTTGTTGATGAGTACAGTAGCTCATGAAGGTCTCGTACTGATGAATTTATTTATTACCAAGGACGCTTTGGACAGATACTGTTGGTAGTGGGGTATCAAACATGACTTTGTTACATTTTTTAATTGGGCAGTGGGTTAACGAGAGAAAGAAACGTTATATTGGGGTCAATTAACATCTATTTATTAGTGATATCACAACCTGGTAATATAACTCCTTGTCATTATATGAGGCAGCATAATTTTTTTTGTCAAGTGAGATATGCCTCGCTTATAATAGGTCCAATAATCTCTTCTCTCTCTCTATCCCTCTCTCTGTTTTTAGGTAAGAGGTTTAAAGAGATGTTGCTCTTTGCACCAAGTCAGTTTCAAAAGCTCTATCCATTCCCTGTGGCACATCCTTGTGACAGGGCAAAGTCAAGTTAGTTTAATTTTTATTTATTGTTGGTATCTTAATTATGTCTACTCCTTTAAGTATGCTTGTATTTACTAAATTATTTCAATTATTTATTTTTGGTCACCTTTAAAATATATAGATTATTTGTTTCGTTTTCAGGTGGATTTTTGAGAATCCTGATTTAGAAAAATTTCCTAAATTTAAAGATTTAGAAGGTTATGAATGTATATTAAGTCCAGGAGATGTCTCTATATACCTATGTATTGGTGAGTCCAGCTAGTACTGTATATAATATATTGTTCTTTCTGTCTTCTCTCTCTCTCTTCTCTCTCAGGTGGCATTTAATAGAAAACCTCTCCTGGAGAATTATCAATATCAATCACATTTTGGTACAAGGTAAGTTGTTATTTTTATTTTATATTATGTTATCCTCTTCTATTTGTTTATAGGGTGGTCCAGTACCAAGTAAAATCACTTACCCTCTTAACTGTCAACAAAAGGTGGCCATTACTAGAAATATTGGAAGATGTTACATGAAGCACTGGCAAGAGTCTCTGAAGTAAGTAAAATGCTCAACAGTCCTACAAGTAACTCTCTCTCTCTCTCTCTCCTCTATATAGGTAGGCCCTCTGTTGCATATGATAGTAGGACGGTAGATATTAGTAGTCTACACTCTCATAATGACTCATGCAGCACTAGTTTATTAATAGTTATTATAAACCACTACTATCTTATTATGTATAATATAATATTGTACTAACTCTTATATTTAGGCATTTATTTTGATATTGTGTTATTTTGTTATGTTTTTTGTCTCTTTTTATTTAATTGTACTAATCATTATAACTCATATCCTTAAAAGTGTTTTATTTACAGTCTCTTAATAATTATTAGTACTTGCAGTTTTACAAGAAAATATTAACACAAATTTTGTTAATTTTCGTACTTATATTAATAACTAAATACTTAACAAATGATCAATAACATTTTTAGTTGTTAATGAAAAAGACAGGTTTTGTGGGAGAGTTAATTTGCAAATATTTCTCCCATTGGTATCCAAATATTCTTTGCCTCAGTAGCATGATATAAAAACTGTTCTCCCTAACAAAACAAAGCAATAATTAACATTGATATTATATCAATTAATAATCAGTTGTACTTAAATATATTTGTAATAAAACTAACTTGTCCTTGGATAGGGTCACGTCCAGTCTCTTGTCAGTCCATAGTTGACCCAAGTTACGTTTGATACATTATCAACTGATCCCATCTCACAAATTTACTACCTTCTGCAGAACCAAAATACCTACAAACATTTTATTTGTCTATACAACTATCATATGCAGTAAGTATTTACCATAACCTATATTTACTAGTAAGTCTATCTGTATACAACATAGTTTTATCAACCTAAGTACATATCTACCTCATTATAGTTCATTCATAAATTACCTTAAATCTTTAGAAA
>NW_024535760.1:0-11169 GCF_016097555.1 Gigantopelta aegis
TCAACACCATTTCCTTACGTAATGGCAGATTGTTGAAACCACAGTTTTTTCCAACAAAAACAGGTTACTATGATTTCTACGTGAGTGACCGATAATTTCCAAGTTATGATGAATTTCTAGGTTTATTACCATGTTGATTCAATTGATTGCGCAAACAATGACTGTTGACATTATCAGCTTCAATTTTATTTTGAATATTTCTGGTATATGTATAATGGCATGTATGCCTTTATGAGATTCGCGGTAATTAGAATTTTCAGTCTGGGGGACACGTGTGTAATCGATGTATAAGTGCAAGTGTGCCTGGTGCGAGAAGAAAACAGTCTAGGAGTTATATGTATGATATCATGAATCAAGACGATCAGAAATTATATTTAAGTGAAAATGATGTACCCTGGTGCCCCTTTAAGTGGAAGAAAACCTGAAGAACTAACTATACCACAGCCAAATGTTGGGCTGCAATGTAGGAAAGCTCAGTTAAGGAAGAAAGCTGATCTATTTGCTAGGTGAGTTTTAAATATAGCTGTACGTGAATGGGAGTATGTGCAGTAGCGGAATATCAGTACTGAACACTTTCTTTCTTCGTCATAAGGGGTAAATGCATATATTACAAATGGTTGGGATTAATGCCAGTAGTGGATCTGATGGTTGTAGCTACAGTTAGAATGGGTGATACTGCTAAAACAGTACTAGTGTTTCATGATTGGAAGCAACTTAAAGAAATTGTTGATTCTCAACATCCCTTACTTATGTTCTCATATTCACAAATTACATTACTTACTTTGTTACAAGGACCTCAATAGATGGTTTAACCTGCTAATGATTTGAAAGCTATCAAACAACTCTGCTCAGAATCTATTCAAGTGTGGTCATGTGCAAGATATCAAAGTAGCAAATGATAAGCATTTTTCCATTTCAAGGCAAGTTCATTCCTGAAATGAAAAGAATCGCATTTTAAAATCAAATCTAGTACTAGACAAGGAAACCCTTGATATAGCACAAGCAGAGTGTGGGGTGCCCTACAGGAAAGGGACCACATGATAGCTGCAACACATAGCTGCTTTGTGTTATGCACTTGAAGAATTCAGTCATTTTGAAAACTACCAGACTTTTTGACTTCAACAGAGAGACCTGCCACATGGAATAAACCACGGCCTAAGAAATTGGAAATAATGCCAGTTGCAGAATGACATCAAGAAAAAGTGAATTCTTCAAAGGAATAAAAAGAGCAACATGAATGGGAGTTATAATCCTCGACCTCCAGAATACCGAACTCTTGGCATAATGTCATTGAGGAACTACGTTGTAAACTTAGTATCTCGTTATCAACCATCAGTTTTCTCTAGATATTTTGGTACCATCAAAGGAAAGGTTAAACATGATCACACCTATTCATTACCTCCCGAATGAGTGTGGACATAGAAGCAACAAAAAAATCTGAAGAGGTTTTTCATGTTTACCATCTTACCCACTTTATAATCACGATTTTAAGGAATCTTGTTTTAGAATAAGAAATCACTAAATGTTTCAGATAAGGAACAAAAAAGAATTGAAATGGAAACTTCGTGATCAATCTTTGCAGCAGCTTGGTGGTATGTTGTTAGGTCTAAGTGGATAACTGGATCTAAATGTGGGAGGATTTTATGTCAAGAAATAAAACTGTATCTCTACTTAGGCAATGTGTATACCCAAAACCATTGATACCAACTCCTACCCCTGTTACTTGAGGAATTGAACATGAAGCTGTTGCCGTAAGAAGTACATCAGTTACAAAAATTTCACCGTATCAGTAGAAAAGTGTGGCTTCATCATTCATCCTGAGAAAGGATAGCTAGGTGCATCTCCAGATGGAAAATTTTAAGATTTGACATCTCAGCAGTCAAATGGTGTGATTGAAGTTAGTTTTTTTATACTAAACGTGATTGCACCACCAGAAAAGGCATGCAGTGATGACAAATTTTGTTGTCAAATAGTGACTCAAATCATTCATTTAAAGCACGATCATAATTATTACCCACAGGTTCAGCTACAACTTTATGTTTGTACAGATTATGATTGTGTCATTGGTGTGACTTTTGTATTTTTAACACATAAAGGTATTTCTGTAGAGCGTATATTTCCTGATAAGGATTGGGAGCAAGAATATACCTCTGAACTTGAAAACTACTTTGATGAAAATATTGCACCTGAAACTAGTTTCTTCAAAATATAAGCAGGCTTTGTTCTTTGACTTATCACTTGACTTATCACTTACATTATCTATATGTATGTAAGTGATATGTTTGAAATTACAAATACATGAATTGATCCAGGTGACAATAATACAGATACAGTTGTTTGAGAAATTCCAAAGCGATACCCCAAATCTTGTTCAAATGAACCAAGACGAAGTCAAACTAGTACAAGAAAGAATTCTTCAAACGGGAGGGCAGCTTTCTTCTTCTACCCTAGTAGTTTTCACTTGAGTTTCTGGCTGCTACCATGCCAGTCATTCAACATATTCACTGATGGACCAAGAAAGTTAAAGCACACCACTAATGCTGACATGGTAGAAAACCCTGTATAAAACTTTACCTTGTCCTCATCATCCTTAATGTGCTCAATCGTAACACCTGTTTTTCCTCTAATTCATCAACAGTCCTTTTTCTACTTGAATTAATTTCCTCTTTACTATCTTTAATTCTTCTTCCATTGAATCCAGCATAACCATTGTCAAGTCTGTATTTACACCAACATCTTTACATGTAGGCACTGGTGACTCTGCAGGTTCTGTAACAATATGTGTTTCAATGGTTCTACTACCTTGCACTGGATGTCTAACAAGAGCCTGCGGTGATGGTACAACAACCTGTGTTGCCAGGTGTAGGTAAATTTAATGTTGGAACTTCATCTGGTCTCAGCATACGTCCTTTGGAGTTGACAAAATGCCGACTACATACTCGCGTCGATTCATTAATGGTAGCTCTTTTCTTCCAATTTTATGAATCCATTGCTTCAATATCCTTTCTTCTTCAATGGCAATCGATGATACGTGAAGTCCAATCTCTATCTGACCAATTGCTACAGCCAGGCACACAACAAAAATGAACCATTTTGTAGTGAAGTCAGTACAACTTTTACTCTAATAAGGCCCATGCCCCCCAGACCGTAATTTCATATTAAGCGATTTGCATAAAGCATACTTTCCATTGGATTTAATGATAAAAAAAACGTGGGTTGCTTTAAGTTACCTGGATGGCTCTTACTTTAATAATCTCTCATCTGCCCTAGCTCATATTCATTTTGGTCCACTGAACCGGATAACTCTTTAGTATCCAGTAGAAAAACAGGTTAGTTGCAGATTTAAGAGTGTAACGTTCTTGTTGCTCTTTTCATAGTACCCCTCACCACATTTCTAATTAATGCCCACGGACTGTCACCTATGGCCCATGGACGAACTAGAGCCCTCTCCAATCTACACAAGAAGCAAGGAGTTCCTAGGAGCTCCATCACTCGTCTAGGCAACCAATTGGGAGAATTGAGTCCGATCCTGAGGGCGGCTGGCGTCTCTGATTGTGCAAAGTAGCTATTAGTGAAGCTTGATGAAGCTGATTCAGATTTCAAGTCGTTACACTATCAGGTACTGGATCTCATTGATGAGAGTGATGATGAAGCTCTTAGGAAGGAACAAGATATATTAGATCAACATGAAGATACTGTTTGCTGCACTTATATTACGTATTCAAAAAATAATGACGCACACATCCACAGCACATGCACTCACACCACCTACTGAATTATCTACATCTGATCCTCACAAGACAAGATGACAGCCGTCGATTTTATCAAGACTGAGCTTGGTCTTAGGGAATACAGAGAGTGGGCTCAGTGGCCATCTGAAGATCATGATGACTCCTCCCTATTGCAGCAATTCATGGAACAACTTGCTGATCATAAGCTGAGTTGTCCACCATACACGAAGACTCATATCACTAAATTCTTGAGAATATCATGAGCGGTCACTCAACATGTTGCTCTTGAGAGATTGCAGCTTTGAATGCTCCCATAAAATAAGGAATTAATAAGCACCATATCTAAAATCAATGCACCTGTTGCAGATGGTAAGGGAGTCAGGCTCCTAAGCTTGATTTGCCCACCTTTGAGGTGATGTACTACACTGGTCCCAGTTTTGGGAACAGTTTCAAGATATCGTACATGACCGCCTCATCTGTCAGACTCCCAAAAACTCGACTATTTGCGCAAGCATTTAGAATGGGCTCTGCTAAACCTGTCCATTGAGGACTCTCATGCTCAGGTGAGAAGTACAATGAAGCCATTGACTGTCTCAAGTCGCGTTTCAATTGTCCTTAGTTCTTTTACATCGTGCTCATGTGCGTAAGATTGTCGAAGCTCCCTCCTGAAGCAACAGTGGCAAGGAGTTGAGGAGACTACATGATACAGTAAGCAACACCTAAGAGCATTAAAGGCATGGGTTCTGAGCCTGATGAGTCATTCATCAAGTCAGTCATTGAGCTCAAGCTTGATGTTGACACCATGTTTTGAGTGGCAGCGGCACAGTCAGGATAAAACAGAGTACCATCATACTCAGAGATTCTTGAGTTCCCTGACCTCAGAGCTCAAGCATCTGAGACATCACTGTCTTCTTCTAGCAAGAAGCCACCAACCAAGAAACCATTCACTCCTGTTACCACTTTCACTGATTGCATTCTCTGCAACGCTGAACGGCTCCTCTATACATCTGTCCTAAATTCAAAGTCATGTCTCATAGTGATAAGAGATGTCACTCTACGGAAATTATTTCTGTATTAAACTTCTCAATGGTCGACACGCTGTGAAGGATTGTTTAACTCCTCACATAGATGTGAGAGATGTCAACGCCCACATCATACTCTCCTAACGTTGGCTCAACTCACTCGATACTTCTGCTCCTGCTCCTCCCACCTCGCCTTCAGGTTCGGCTAACTCAGCCATTAAAATACGATCAAGTTCACTTCTGATGACATGTCGTGTTTTAATCAAAGCCAGGGATGAGTCATTTGTCAAAGGAGAGCTTTACTCGACAAAAGCGTCTTCTATGCGTCCTGTATCTCTGAGCGCCTACTCGAAATCTTCAGCTCCCTCAGTCTCCTCAGATATTCACATTTTTTGTGTTTGCGGGTCATCCCCAGATCACCCAATCCAGTCTGTTGCCATTTTTCGAATCACACCTCTTATGGTGGATAGCAGTAAGCAGATTGATCTCACTGCTATAGTTCTGCCTAAGGTCACATGTGATCTCCCTTTCTCCTGTCCCCTTTGATTCTTCCTTGAGATTCATATCTCAGATTTGCCTCTTGCAGATCCAGCATTTGGATTACCTGGTTGTATGATCTCCTCCTTGGGGTCGACGTTTTGTCAGTGTAATACGTCAGGGCCGCAGATGAGACCATCTTGGAGCACCTGTGCTCTGGAAACTGACGTTGGTTGGGTTTCTCAGTGGCAACACTGAACCAATCACGGAGCAGAACAAGGTCACCTCTATGTGACTATGTTTTACTCTTTCACCGTCATCATGTGATGAGGCTCTGAAGAGGATTTGGGAGATCGAAGGAATCACCCTCAGCAGCTACCCGCTCTCACACTTGAGGAGCTATTTGGTAAAACATTTTGATACTCATCATTTGTCGTGCTGTGTGACAGATCTTTGTGGTTCCTCTTCCTAACAAGGTGTCTGGCTGTATAATCCAAGGTCTCAAGCCATCAGACCGTTTCCTCTCCTTAGAGCGTTCTCTAAACTCAAAGGAATAAATTTAGAAATTCCCGAAAAAAAAACTGTCATGCAGGATTACTTAGAACTGGGACATGTAGAACTATGCCCAGTAAAGACATGGACAAACCCCCTGTAGAAGTATTCTCGCTTCCTCCAATGCCATTCGTCGACTAAAGAATCCAGACGATACCACCCCTAAAGGTGAAGCTGTATTTATCCTCAGCCAAGTCCTCTACAGAGTGTCCAGAATGGAGACTCTTCTCTTTGGACCCCTATACGTCCCTCATTGATTTAATGTTCTACTCAGTTTAGGTCTCATCGATTTGGCCCTCCCTGCCAGATGTCAGTAAGATGTAACCGAGGTTATCAAACTTCATTGGGAGATCGAAATCTACATCGTTTTGTCTGGAGATCATCACCCCCTGACAAAATCCAAGATTATCGTATGACCAAGAGTCACGGTTAAAGTTGCTGCGTCATCTTTCCTCTGCCAACATGGCATTAAGCAAAATGCCCCTGGGTTTCCCCGTTGAGCTACCTAATGGCAGCCAAGACAGTTTAGACCCTCGTTTTTCTGTAGATGATTGTTAAGCCAGGTGCTGATTAACGTGGAGACAGCCTCATTCGCCAGAGGGAGTTATGGACCTTGTTTATCCGGGAGGTTTCTCCTGAAAAATGGGAATTCAATGGATTACCAGGTCTTTCTACAAAACATACCACCTAAATTGCTAGAGAGTACTAATTTCCTGCTATATCTGATTTAATTCCTCCACTAATACACTAAGTTTGGAATGGAAACATTGTTACCGCCACTTTTCCAACTCACTTCTCCTGAGACTCCTCCTCGCGTGTGGCAATCACAAAAGAGAGTTGTTTTCTCGAACATAGCTAGAATATTTGATGTACTTGGCTGGTTCTCTCCTTCTATAATATAGCATGAAGATTCTACTGCAACGCGTATGTGAATTGCGTATTGATTTGGATAACTTTAATACCGGAAGAGATTCCAAATTTGCCTGGACTTAGGGGAGATTAGAGCTCTTCTTCTCTCTATTACACAATCTATCTCACCTGCTGTTACTTTCTAAGAATGTTCCAAATCCTATCTTCCAATTAACATGGTTTTAGGGAACGCTTCTGAGAAACGCCTACTCCTTCGTAGTTATTTTGAGAGCAATTGATTCACCCATCAATGTACACGTGTCCGCTCGTTTATGGTCTAAGAAAAGGTATCACCAATCAAAGATCTCCATTCCCTGGTCTTGAGCTCTGTGGTGCTCATCTCCTCGGTTTCTCTCCTCCTATTCATGTAAGGATGTATACAATTACCTATGCCCTCAGGTCTTTGGTGGCTCATATCCTCGTTCAGTCTCCTCATTCATGTAAAGGATGTTATTACAATTCACCTATGTTCTCATGTCTCTTTGCATGGGACTCTATAGTAATCGTGTGCTTAATAGGCTCTCTGGAAATCCTAGAAGGTTGGGGGGGGGGGGGTTTTAAAAACCTATGTAGGAAATCGTGTTTCCTCCATCGTAGATCAAATTCCTCCTGACCTCGATGAATCATGTTGTCGGAATTGAGAATCCAGCTGATTGTGCCTCTTGAGGAATTTTCCCCTTTGGGAACTATTGGAGCATAGCTCTGGTGGAGGGGACTCCTTGGCTCATCATGGACTCTGATAATTGGCCTCACCAGGACTGATTACAGTAAAAAAAATAGATGGAAAGGAGAAGGAGATCTGTCTTGTGATCCCAGTACAAGTACAGGCTCCAGTCATTCCTTTTAATCACTACTCTTCATTGATTTTTCATCTCCATCTGTATCACTGCTTGGATTCTACGTTTTGTGAATAATTGTCATTGATCCAATATTATCTACCCACTCTCACTGTTGAGAATTGATAACTGCTGAGAAAGTATTGGATACGTGTGATACAGAAGGATCATTTCTCCTCTGACATTGCTGAATTGAAAGTGAACTGCAGTCTCAGCATAATAACTCCCCTACTCTCTTTTTTGCCCTTTCATTTTGACTCTGATGGTTTACTACGTGTAGAGTGTCGAGAGAGTAACTCTTGGTCTATCTTATCAAAGGATGATCCATTTATAATTATTCATGGTAACACCTCATTACCAATCTCTTTATACGCTCAGAACAATTGTCGCATGTTACATGCTGGATCAACACTCTTGTCCTCTAGTCTTTCAAGTCATTTTCATATTATCTACATGAGGAAAACTGTACGCTCTATTGTTTGTCAATGCATTACTTGTCGTCATTACACATGTAAACCCCAGTATCAATTATTGGGTCAATATGCCTTTGGAACATGTGACACCTGGTTTCTGTCTTCCAGAAAGTAGGAGTGGATTATGCTGGACCATCAAGATTAAGTATGGTATGATTCGTAAGCCCACAATTATTAAGGCATACATTTGTGTGTTTGTCTCTCTCTCAGTCAAAGCTGTCCACTTAGAAGCTGTGTCAGATCTCACGAGTGAAGCATTCATTGCTACTTTAAGGCGTTTTATTGCCCGTCGAGGGTTATCCCCACTCTTCTTGTGGAGTGATAATGGCACGAATTTTGTCGGAGCTAATCGTGAATCAAGGAGTTCCATGAGTTTCTCAAGCAGCCGCAAAGCAAAAGAATCATATCTGATTTCTGCCTCTTCTCACAACTTGAATGCTTTACATTCCTGAACATGGTCCTAATTTTGGTGGATTGTGGAAGTTGCCGTAAAAAGTACCAAAAGCATCTCAGACGTATCATAAGAGATGTCAACTGTCAGTTTGAGAGTTTAGTTTACTATGGTTTTAACACAAGTGGAGCGTTGTCTCAACAGTCGACCTTTGGTCTATACTGACTCACCTGATGAGGATAGTATTGAGATACTCACATGTGGTCATTTTCTGATCGGACAATCATGGTTCTCTCCCTGACATCCAGCCTGTCAGAATTTAGTCTGGCATTTCTGGAAACATGGTCAGAGGAGTATCTAACATCATTGAACAGATACAATCAGTGGCATCGCCAATCAAAGAATCTGGAAGTTGGTGACATAGTGTTGTTAAAGGAAGATAATATTGTTCCCACTCAATGGCCAATTGCCAGGATCACTGAAGTACACCCTGGTAAGGATGGGATTAGTTCGTGGTTGCTATGGTCAAGACTGCCAATGTATATACAAACGTCCCGTGAGTACAAATTGCTCTATTGCTCTCATCCGATTCGGATCTCTAATATCACTTGTTGCAGGTCCGTTGTTTTCTCATTTGTCAATTAGGTCCCTATTATTATTAATTATTACTATTAACATCATTACTATTGTTCATTGTTTATTTTTTTTTCTCTTGTTTTTCTTTCTCTTTAAGACCGTCAGTCTTAGGCCGGCGGTATGTTGTACATTTATCAGGCTTCAATTTTATTTTTAATTTTTTTGGTATATGTATAATTGGATTTAATGATAAAAAACGGGTTGCTTTAAGTTATCTGGATGGCTCTTACCTTTAATTTAATCTCTCATCTGCCCTAGGTCATATTCAGTAACATTTGTCATAACAGATCTATTTCAAAGTTTAACTTGAATATTGGGAAATTACCAAGACAATGCTATTATAGTGCTGTGCCTATGTCAGGGAGCCAGAAGTGGTGTTGCCAAAAGATAAGTGAAACTTGAAACAAGATTTATATTTTACTCACTGTTATAGGCACCACCTTAATTGGCTGCTTGTGACAGTTTAAAAAATCACAGGTTACGAAGAATGCTCTTGAACTTACTCACGAAATTACTAAGCTTATCAAATGTTCTCCAAGAAGGATGGCATTTCCCAGAAATTAAAAGAAACTATTCCATCAAGTGGTACCCTGACATTTGAATTTTATGTCCAACACATTGGACAGTGAGAGCGGAATCACTTTCAAGTATAATTAACAATTTTAAGGTATTAAGCTACATGGGAAGAGGCCATAGAGGTTGTTCAGGACAGTGAGACTAAAACAGAATACATAGAGTAGCTATTCAGATGGAGACTTTTTGATTATTTCTGATTTCTTTAGTAATCTCCTGGGTCCGCTGATACTGAGCATGCTGATAATTTGAACATCACAACATATCTGCTTCAGAGGCAAAACAGATTGCCAAAATGACTGTTTGAACTCTCATATTGATTCAAAATGATGAATCCTATGAACATTTTTGGAATACCACTACTAAAAGCCAAATGTTTAGATATTGGTGAGCCTAGTCTGCCAAGACGTCGAAAGGTTCCTACTAGATCTGAAAGATGGTATGTCTAGTGAACATTCCGAGATAGTACGGTGGGATATTACAGCAAAACATATTTTGAAGCCGTGGATTGATCATAACTGGATTGGGGATAGATTTGATCAACATTGAAAGTGTGTGTGAAACATACATAGACGATTTTGACAACAGGTTTGAGTACCCAGCTAAGTACTTGGAGGTAATCCAAGATAACGAAACTATCACAATATCAAATGAAGGATCTACTAGCCTCTCTCTTCTGATTTACTTGATACAAAAGTCAACATGTAAATGAATTTATAAGGAACTCCAACATCGTGGTAGCATCTTTGCAAATATTGAGAACAGTAAACAAATAAAATTTGGGCGTGTCAATAGGGTGTGTTTAATTGTTACACCCAGTTCCTGGCCTGACCAAAACTAAAATGCTTGCTAACGGTGCTGTAATAGTAGTATCTCTTGTGATGTTTTATTGCATTAGAACCATATATCCTTCTCAAGGAATTATGTTGGTTTTTAAAATATTTAAATTATGATTGACTTAAATCTACTTTTATGCTCTAAATAGCTTTCTCCTTCACTGGTTTATTCATATGTGCTACATAATGGAGGTAGAAACAACAGCTTTTTCTGGCATGTGCCATGCTGTTGCTATTTTAAGTACTTCATCTGATACATTTTCCTACAAAGCTGTACGAATATCTCAATATTCACCACTACACATGTACATGTACTTACTGTCAACAACTCTTCTTTATCTTCCACACTATTATCCTCCTTTTTTATAACTTATGGAAGGCATGCTGAAACTTTTAGACCCAAAACAACACAAAGTCAAACCTTAAACGTAATACTGTTAATGTTCATTCCTGAACCACAGACTGTGATTCAAACTGTCTTGATAAGTAGCTTACTACACACACATGCGTCTCGAAAGAGACTGCAGTCAGGTCTATTGGCTTTATCTTCCTGTTCCACGTTGCTCATCAATTTATCCTTTTTTGGGAATGTACACAGGCTAACTTTATCCTTGTGGGTACCTGTATTTGGCTACTACACATATTTTTCCCATTCTTACTCTTATCACAGTTAAACTTTGTTCCCCTTTACTCCCTTTGACCCGCCCCAAGGAAGTATTTTTTTAACAAAAAT
>NW_024535761.1:0-10744 GCF_016097555.1 Gigantopelta aegis
CTTAGGTAAAAGTTTGCATTGTTTTTGCAATGATTCTAATGAGCTCTGTCCTGTGCTAGTTTTGATTTAGTAAACTAGTCTGGGAGTGGCAGTCCTCTGATATTAGTAAACTGGTCTGGGAGTGGCAGTCCTCTGATATAGTAAACTAGTCTGGGAGTCCTTTGATGGTACATAAACCATGTCTTGTCCAGTAAAGGACCTCCTCGAGTGGCTGTCCTCCTATAGACAAGACACTAGATAGAGAGTCATGGGATCAAACACTATTTTGTCAAATGCCCATTCGACTGCATTGTACAGAGATTCTGTCTTAATCATGCAAAACGGTTTTGTGGTTCAGATTTATGACAAAATGTTCAGGTGTATTACAATATTGATGTTAAAGGGACATTCCTGAGTTTGATGCAATTTGTTAACATGTTATCGACTAATAAAATGTTTCTACGATTAAACATACATATTAAATATATTTTCCTTTTTTAGTCGCTGTATATTAAACATGTTTCTGATCGTTCTAATATTTATACTAGGTTAAATATCATTGTATTTCCAAAAATATATTTTTTAATATATCGAAATTATTTGAAGACAAAATCCTGTTTGGGCTTCTTAGAAAAAGTAAGACGACCAGAAACACATTGAATATACAGACACTGATATTCTAAACAATATTATATATTTAATATCTAAGTTTAATCGTAGAAATATTTTATTAGTCGGAAACATCTTACAATACAGCAAACTAAGGAATATCCCTTTAATATTATTATATTACTAAAGAAAGGTGAACAAAAACAATGAGATGTCCATGGCTACTACATATAAGTGGATTAATTCTCGATATAGAGGTGAATTTGGAATGTCAGAATAATTTGTAGACATTGAGATTGCATAGTCTTTGTGGCAGTGTGATTAAAAATAAAACATAGAAAAAGGTTAACAAGAATTTTCATTCGCAACACTATCTTCATTCATGTGATGTCAGTCTTTGGAGTGGCACTCCTCCTGCATGCAAACGCGGAAGAATATATTTTCCTTTCTGAGTGGCTCTCCTGCACGCAGATTAGGAAGGATATAATGTCCTGGGGAGTGGCACTCCTCCTGTTGATATATTAGGAAGAATATAATGTCCTGGGGAATGGCACTGCTCCTGAAGGCAGACTACGAAGGATATAATGTTCTGTGAAGTGGCTCTCCGCCAGAAGGCAGATTAGGAAGAATATACTACTGTGAAGTGGCACTCATTTTGGCAGATTAGGAAGGATATGTCCCAGGGAGTGGCACACCTCCCGTTGACATATTAGGATTGATAGCATGTCCTGAGTGGTGGCACTCTTCGTGCAGGTGGATTAGGAACAATATAATGTCCTGAGGAGGGGCACACCTCCTGAAGGCAAATTAGGAACAATATAATGTGCTGGGGAGGGGCACTCCTCCCGTTGACATATTAGGATGGATATCATGTCGTGAGTGGTGGCACTCCTCCTTTTGGCAGATTAGGAAGGATATATTGTCCTGGGGAGTGGCACTTCTCAAATAAGATTAGGAAGGATTATGGCACTCCTCAAGGCAGATTAGGAACGATATAATATATTGGGGATTTGCACTCCTACAGGCATATTAGAAAGTGCATAATATCCTAGGAAGCAGCACTTCTCCTACAGGCAGATTAGGAAGTACATAATGCCCTGGGGAGTGGCACTCCTCCTAAAAGCAGATTTGGAAGTATATAATGTCATGGGGAGTGGCACTCCTCCTACAGGCAGATTAGAAAATACATGTCATGGGAGTGGCACTCCTCCTACAGGCAGATTAGAAAATACATAATGTCATGGGGAGTGGCATTCCTCCTGAAGGCAGATTAGAAAATACATGCCATGGGAGTGGCACTCCTCCTGAAGGCAGATTAGAAAATACATAATGTCATGGGGAGTGACACTGTCCCTGCCGGCAGATTAGGAAATATATAATGTCATGGGGAGTGGCACTTCTCCTACAGGCAGATTAGGAAAGATATAATGTCCTGGGGAGTGGCACTCTCCTGCAGGCAGATTAGGAAGTATATAATGTCCTGGGGAGTGGCACTCTCCCTGCAGGCAGATTAGGAAGGATATAATGTCCTGGGGAGTGGCACTGTCTCCTGCAGGCAGATTAGGAAGTATATAATCCTCCTCAGATTAGGGGGAGTGGCACTTCTCCTGAAGGCAGATTAGGAAGTATATAATGTTCTGGGGAAGTGGCACTTCTCCTACAGGCAGATTAGGAAGTACATAATGTCCTAGGAAGTAGCACTTCTCCTACAGGCAGATTAGGAAGTATATAATGTCCTGGGGGTGGCACTCTTCCTGCAGGCAGATTAGGAAGTACATAATGTCCTGGGGAGTGGCATTCTCCCTACAGGCAGATTAGGAAGGATATAATGTCATGGGGAGTGGCACTGTCCCTGCCGGCAGATTAGGAAGGATATAATGTCATGGGGAGTGGCACTGTCCCTGCCGGCAGATTAGGAAGGATATAATGTCATGGGGAGTGGCACTGTCCCTGCCGGCAGATTAGGAAGGATATAATGTCATGGGGAGTGGCACTGTCCCTGCCGGCAGATTAGGAAGTATATAATGTCCTGGGGAGTGGCACTCCTCCTACAGGCAGATTAGGAAGGATATAATGTCCTGGGGAGTGGCACTCCTCCTGAAGGCAGATTAGGAAATATATAATGTCATGGGGAGTGGCACTGTCCCTGCCGGCAGATTAGGAAGGATATAATGTCATGGGGAGTGGCACTGTCCCTGCCGGCAGATTAGGAAGTATATAATGTCATGGGGAGTGGCACTGTCCCTGCCGGCAGATTAGGAAGGATATAATGTCATGGGGAGTGGCACTGTCCCTGCCGGCAGATTAGGAAGTATATAATGTCATGGGGAGTGGCACTCCTCCTGAAGGCAGATTAGGAAGGATATAATGTCATGGGGAGTGGCACTGTCCCTGCCGGCAGATTAGGAAGGATATAATGTCATGGGGAGTGGCACTCCTCCTACAGGCAGATTAGGCAATTCTCATACAGATATATTAGGGAGAATGTGTGAAGTTCTGTATTTATTTTATACATTCTTTTATTTTTTACAAAAAACTGTTTTTAAAGGGACATTCCCAAGTTTGCTGCATTGTAAGATGTTTCCGACTAATAAAATATTTCTACGATTAAACTTACATATTAAATATATTTTCTTGTTCCGAATATCAGTGTCTGCATATTCAATGTGTTTCTGGTCGTTTTAATATTTGTAAGAAGCCCAAACTGGATATTGTCTTCAAATAAATTCGTACGTACGAAAAAATCTTTTTTAGGAAATAAAATGAAATTTAACCTAGTACAAATATTAGAACGATCAGAAACACGTTCAATATACAGCCACTAATATGTTATGCAGAAAAATATATTGGATATGTAATTACAGTCGTTAAAAAGTGTTTGTTAGTCGATAACATCTTAAACATTGCAGGAAACTCAGGACTGTCCCTTTAATTTAATGCCATAATTACACTTTCTTAAATCTATGACGTCAGTAATAAAATAATAGAATAGAATACCTTTTTTGACGACACCCCAGCACGACCAGTAATAAAAAGGCGCTAACTGCAGTAAAAATAAAAAATGGAATTCCCCATTTACAAGTTCCGGTCTAAATCACACACATATGTCTGATACAAGATAAATTTATCACACCGTTTGAAAATGTCTTTATCACTATTAAGACTGAATAGATATGTAATAAATATATTCGACTGCTTGTGATGTACGTGTTAATAAATATCTGAACAACAAACCCGTCAAAATGGCATTTTAATAAGGTTGCAACTCCTGTCATGAAGAAAGAAAGAAAGAATTTTGTTTTATTATTTAACGACGCACTCAACACAATTTATTTACGGTTATATGGCGTCAGACATATAGTTAAGGACCACACATATTTTGAGAGGAAACCCGCTGTCGCCACTTCATGGGCTACTCTTTCCGATTAGCAGCAAGGGATCTTTTATTTGCGCTTCCCACAGTTGAACCAGTTATGGATCACTGGTCGGTGCAAGTGGTTTACCATTGAGCCTTGCGGAGCACTCACTCAGGGTTTGGAGTCGGTATCTGGATTAAAAATCCCATGCCTCGACTGGGATCCGAACCCAGTACCTACCAGCTTGTTGACCGGTGGCCTAACCACGACGCCACCGAGGCCGGTACCTGTCATGAAAAAGTCATGCGTTTCATCTACAGAAGGACTGCAGCTCTGCAGAACATTACATTATTCTTAATCTGCCTGTAGGAGGACTGCCACTTCCGATGACGTTACATTCTTCCTAATACGTCTGCAGGACCACCAGTTAAATGTTGTTTTTTCTCCATCATTCCTAATCTACTTGTAGGAAGACTGCCACATTCTTCCCAATCCGCCTGCAGGAGGACTACCACTTCAAATAATGTTTCCTATTTAATGAACGATTTTATTTTGCGCAAGAACAGGGGCAGGGTCTTGCTCTGTTGGTGTATTGCTCGAGTGATGGGCTTGTTTCATAAGATCAAATGCCCTCGACAGACCAGTTGTCTTTTCCCGTTCCAACCAGTATTCCACGACTGGTATGACAAAGGCCGTTGTATCTGCTGTCTTGTCTTTGGGGAGGATGCGTATAAAACGTTCCTTGCTGCTAATTTAAAAATATAACGAGTTTCCTCTAAGACTGTCAGAACTAGTAACTGACAACCAGTAGCCAATAATTAAATTGATGTGCTCTCGTGGTTTCATTAAACAAGGGGCGGGGCGTGGTCCAGTGGTAAAGCTCACGCTTGATGCGCGGTCAGTCTAGGATCGATCCCCGTCGGTGGACCCATTGGACTATTTCTCGTTCCAGCCAATGTGCACCACGACTGGTATATCAAAAGCCGTGGTATGTGTTATCCTGTCTGTGGGATAGTGCATATACAAAATGTAGCGGATTTCCTCTCTATGACTGTCAAAATGACCATATGTTTGATATCCAATAGCCGATGATTAATAAATCAATGTGCTCTTGTGGTGTCGTTAAACAAAACAAACTTATTGCTGCTAATCAAATGTTTTTAAAAATGTTTCCTCTGAAGACTGCGTGACATAATTACCAAATGTGTGACATTCAATAGCCAATTACTAACCAGTGTTCGACTGGTTTTGTTAAACAAAACGAAATTTAACTTTAAATTTTAATGACAAAACCGTTTCCCGTAATCAAAACCGTATTTATGTTCAAGACAGAGCCAAAAGGGAACCAGTGACTGTAAATGATTATTTTTACTACTATCCCCTCTCAACTTAACACTGCCATTGTAAATTCATATTTTCACTGATAACCCCTATTCACATAACATGTTTATAACAGTGGTGCTTATAACAGAATTTATTCTATTAATATATTTTTGAAATTCTAAAAATATAGTTAATAGTATTTTTAGAAACCAAGAGGTGCTAAGGATGTCTTGAATAGATGAACATCTGTTGATACTTCTTTATGCACCATCTTAACGTAACATAACTGTATTTATGTTAGTGGTGTTACTATTTATCTGACATTTAACATAGTTTGACACCCAATAGCCGATGTATTTTTCGTGCTTAGGTGTCGTTAAACATCTATTTTGTTCTATTTATCAGAATATATTTTAAATTCTACTATATCTACTTTTCAGAACAGCTGCTGAGGAAAATAGAAGAAGCTCACCAAGTATTCGTAGAAACTGAGGGGTTTAAACATGCAAGAGATTTCTTGATTGATGAACATCAGCTGATACTCCTTGATGCACCAGGATGTGGCAAGACGACCACATCTCTAATACTGATGCGAAAATATTTAAAGAAAAAGTACTGCTACCATTTCATAGACTCCATAGATAATTTTGATGTTGTAGACAAGATAGATCTACACAAATCGAATATCCTCGTATTTGATGATTTTTTTGGTAAAAGTGGATTAAGTGCTTTTGAAAAGTGGAACCGAGTCCTAAAAGAACTTGATGTCATGTTTAACAAACAAAACAATACAAGGCCACCACGGCAAAGACATAGGTTATCCATGGAGGAATGTGAAAATGTAAACTCTGAGCTGGACAAGACGGATTTCAAAGTGATTTTCACTTCGCGAAATTACCTGTTTAAAATGGCACAGCCCTTGCTGGGGGAATACAAACACACGATCATGAAAATGGCCAACGTGGTTGATTTGTCTCAGTGGCGACTGACGGAAGCAGAAAGAAAAGCCATGTTGTCGAAGCATTCTAGAATAGCAGGCGTAACACTGACAGACGAAGTTATTGAAGCCATCGTGAGTCACACTGAAAACAGTATCGGCTTCCCATACAGCTGCAAGATGTTTCTCAAGAACAAGTGGTTTCAAAAGTATCCTGAAAAGTTTTTCTCTAAAGCCTTTTGTCTACCTGAAGGACCACCTACAGCAGCTGCTTTGGTCAGGCGAAACACCGGGGCAAGCATCGGCGTTGGTGCTCGTTGCTCTGTTAGACGGAAAGATGAAGGTTGCAGATTTAAATCCAAGAACAAGAAAACTGCCCGACATAGAGAAATACCTGAATTATTTGGATGATGTTGACATGACTAAGAAGCCAGGAAATATTATTGCTGGAGCTGAATCTCTAGAAGGTTCATACCTGGAAGTTGAGGACAAATCATACGTGTTTTCACACCCGACAGTATATGATGCAGTTGCGGCTATCATGGGGAAAAAGGATCCCAATTTTGTTCTTCAGTACTGTACTATGAAATTTATACACGATTATGTTCAGCTAGAAAACAGTGCTAGTCGGACAGGTACAAGTGATTATGATTGTTCAGTTACAATTCCCAGTATTCACTCACCCATCTTTGTAAGGCGTTTTGCTGATGAAATCTCTGCGTGCAATTTCAGTCAAGTATTTCGACATGGCGTTTTTGAACAAGACGATTTTGTTGATGACCTTATTGAGGAACTTGGAGAGGATAGTACTTTCCCAGAGGTACTTCATAAATCTGACACAACACATGGTCTGTGTCCCCTCTTCTGGTCAATGTTTTCCTCATCACCTTTTGTTTGTCCAGAAACTCTTCAAACATACAGATTTTCAGGACCATGAATTACTCGAAAGTTTTCTTGGTTGTGTCATAAATGGCAATACCAGATCACTGGATATCCTAACCAAATATTCTGAATCCAGTTCTGTCCTTGATCGTGTTAAATCAGCAACAATTGGAGATATACTTCAAAACGAAACCAATACTGGAAAACTGATGAAAAAATTGACAAATGAGCAAGATGACGGCTCTTCATCCCAAAATCCATTCCCTGGTGACGAAAATGATGGCCTCCTTCATTTGGCGTGCATTCGTTCCCACAAGGATGTGGTAGAAAGACTTTTGAAGTTAGGATGTGCTGTGGATGCCCTTGGTCAACTTGGAAGGACTCCTCTGATGTACGCAAGCAGAGGTGGGGACCATGAAGTCGCGGACATATTGCTCAAAGCTGGTGCCGACATTAACATCATGGACGAAGAAGGAGCATGCGCACTTCACCTCGCAGCTCGTGGCGGACATTTACACGTCATGAAAATATTCCTTGAAAACGGCGTCAACATAAACGAAAAGGGAGAGCATGGTAGAACGCCGTTGTTATATGCTTGCAGATATGGATATCCAGAATTTGTAAAGTTTTGTCTCGAGAACGGAGGAGACACCTCATTGAAGTGTGATACAGATTCCTGCTTACATCTGGCTTGTAAATCTGGGAATCTTAAGACAGTGAAAATTCTTCTCGATAAGGACATGGATATTAATGAACCAGGGCAATTTAGACGTACACCAATAATGTATGCTTGTCGACACGGACACTTGGGTATTGTCAACCATATGAGGTTGAAAGGAGCTGATTTGAAAGTTGTAGACGATCGGGGAGAAGACATATTTCACCTGTCTGTACTTAGTGGGAATGTTGATCTTGCAAAGGAAATGCTGCCTCCTGATGCAACCCGAGATTCTGTATGTGACTCACAGCACAGGTCACCATTTGAAAAGGCAAGCGCAATGGGACACTTTGACATGATCAAATATTTTATTGACAACAAGAAGGAATTAGTTCCAGTGCCATTATGTCTTATTTCTGCCTGCTACAATGGTCACATGACATTAATCAAGATGCTGATTGATATGGTGGATGATATCAATGTAAAGGGTGAAAAGGGCCGAACAGCATTGATAAGGGCATGTCTAGGAGGTCAGACAGAAACTGCAGAATTACTTATTTCCAAGAAAGCTGATGTCCAACTTGTTGATGACTATGACATTAGCAATATGCCTGTGATACAGGGAGAATAGATTTGGTGAAGCTGCTGCTGAAGCAAGGATTCACTGTGAACACTCCATGTCAGAACGGGATGACGTCTTTAATGTGTGCCTGCAGACGAAACCATAAAGATCTTTTTGAATTTCTCGCTGAATATGACAGAAATGCGGTTCATACACTAGATACGTTTGGTTTAACGTGTCTTCATCACAGCTGTGTTGGAAGACACGACAATCAAGAAATACTGGAAATGCTGTTTGACCTTGGGATGAATAATGTCAACTGTAGAGACGATGGTTTGAAGACCCCAGCCATGTATGCGAGCAAGAATGGTCTCACAAACATACTTCACAGTCTTGTTGAACATGGGGCTGACCTGAACCTCAAGGATAAAAATGGACAAACCTGTCTCCATTATGCTTGCTTTTCAAAGAATGAGAATACCATTAGGTATCTGGTTGGTTGCGGAGTTTATATTAACTGTGAGGACAACAAAAAGACGACACCTCTTATGAAGGCCTGTTTCAGAGGAAATCCTGTTGCAGTTGATGTTCTGCTTGAATTAGGTGCTGATGCTAAAACGATCTCACGATTTCTTTTAAAACTAATGAGTGTGTATTGACAAGTACCCTATTGCAATTGTTATGCTTGGTACGGTAACTTTTAACGCTAACATTCAGATTCCATAGCATTTTAAACATTATAAATGTGTACATAATTTTATTAACAAATCTATCTATCTATCTATCTATCTATCTATCTATGTGCATATACATATATACACTTCAAAAAAAGTAGGGGAACTGTAAGAAGAATTTACAATTGCCAAAATTGTGAGGTATATTAGGCGTGGGGAATGGTTACATGATAATAGTGAATTAATTGGGCAAACATTACAACAGGTAGTTGAGTATTACAGTAGGTTTTATGACCACCAAAGATCTTGAAGGACGATTGGGGTCAGAAGTGAAATTTGAAAGTTAACGTTTTTTTTTATCAGTAAATCGCAAATTCAAACAATAAAAATGATAAAAACAAAACAATAACAACTGTATGATCAACAGAATGAAAAAGATTGACAGAAATAATATTCCACGATGATTAATGGACCTTCCTGGAAATTGTCAAAATCGAGAATGACACCCCACGCACGTGTACGAGGCAAATGCGTGATGCATGTGAAAACTATGGAATGTGTTTCGGTGTGTGATAAACAGACCTGAACGTTCTTTACTAGGATGTCTGTGGTCAAAACGTATGTTCGGTCTAATAGTTGATATTAACATTAAAAGTTACAGTCTCTGGTTACCATATTATAACACCATATACAAATATGAAATACAAGCACAAATGCATTTTTAAAAAACTTATGTGTGTTCGCTATCAACGGATATCGTCAAAAGTATACGCTCGATTTGTCGCCTGTGCCGCCATTGCTCGGCAAAGCACAAATGACAGCCTGTTGTCATTTTCAGTTAACACGTGCGTTTTCCGATTTGACATTGTAGGGGTCGTCTAACAAAAACAAAAAAATGAAATGAGAAATCTTGCGCTGTACGAAAATATTCCAGAGACTGAAGCTTTAATATTTCAGGTTCCCCTACTTTTTTTGAAGAGTCTATATATATATATATATATATGTGTGTGTGTGTGTGTGTGTGTGTGTGTGTGTGTGTGTGTGTGTGTGTGTGTGTATGTATGTATGTATGTATGTATGTAACCAGATGTATTTTAGAATAGATAAATTATAATACTGACCAGTAACTTGCAATTTAATATATAATTTTATCTTTATAAATTAGATGATGTACAATTATCGATTGGAATGTACTTAATGGGTTTTGGCTGTGATTATTTGTCAATTTCACGTGTATTTAGTGACGGTTACTCTTGACTGAATACAGTGACAGTAGCACTGCATGTTGGGACAAATCCGAACTCTCCTTTCAACGATAATCACACAACCTCTCATTCTACTATCAGCCTTCAATTCAAAGTGTCAGGATTTTATATTAATTTTAAACTCATTGTGGTCAGATTCTTTGGAGGAAAAAAAAAAGAAGACAAAAACGAAAAAAACGAAAGAATGTCTGGTGAGTGTTCATGGTCATATGTATTTCTGCATTTTATGAACCAGACACATCTATTAATTTTATGCTGTGAAAATATTATTTGTAAATGTTATTATGACCGAATGTTAAGTATTATGTATTTATATTTTTATAGGTTTCTTTAACATACCATAATAAAAGAACCCTGAACCTGAGACGTGTCTTGTTTTGTTGATGGCTAGCTAAGGTTATATACTCTGTCAAAAACGAAACGCATAGGTGATAGGGAAAGAAGAAAAGTGTTTGATTTTTACAAAACATCGGGGTTTTTTTGTACAATGTTGCTGAAT
>NW_024535762.1:0-11226 GCF_016097555.1 Gigantopelta aegis
ATTCTTAATTGCAATTTTACAATTAACTTCTTAGTTTATAGGTACAAAAATATTATACTGTAAGTAAAAAACAGTCCGTAAAATTTCACTATTAAAGTCTTTAATTTGTCACTTTAGGTTATTTGAGTGGAGACTACATTATAAGTTATATTTTTATTTTATATTCCATAGATCACTATATTAGTAAAAAGTAATTGGAGGAACAGTAGACTCACTCGATGGGCAGACTCCAGTTTTCAATGAATAGTTTTGCTGGTTGCTTTCCAAAAGGAAATCATGTAGATGTATAGTTTAATAGATCATTACTTCCAACTTGAAGTTCTAAAGGTATAAACTGCGTTCACCAAAAATACACTAACAGCTAGTGAAAGGCTCAAAGTCCAGTATCTATAACTCTTAAACATAATGCCAGCTGTCATTAACAGAGAAGTGGCAGAGTCAAATGCTATTCTTCACCTCATTGTGATGAGGGTGAAATAAAAATATTACAGGAAAAAGCAGAACCCAATCACATTCTACTTATATTACCTTTCAATTGTCAAATCTATGTCATAGTGTAGTCATGGACTGATCACATTAATCAAACATATTGGGCATTGCTTTCTATAGACAACTTAAAAGTTATGAGGCTGACCCCTCTGTTATTGATTCGATCTATTATTTACCCATTCACACCAGCAAGGTTCTTAATAAGTATATATACTTGAGCTTATAACTCAAATTATAACCATTATTTTAGATTTTAGAGAAGAGCTAAAGAGTCAGGGCTGGATAGCAAGTGATAACTCACGTACTCAAGAGTTGGTTGTAAATGGACTGTCTTACTTGATAGTCGAACCTATGGAATGTTGGACATCACAGGAAGTACATAATAATAACTCAGTAATACTATTTTATACTTTGCACTATATGTACTTACATTTCCAATAATTTTCAGATGACCATAAAAGATCAACCTGTTTCATCTGATATTATAATGCAATATAGAAGAAGTCAACTGTGATACTCACAAGTCATTATAAAATTTTGTAACTCTCATGATCGCAAAGTAGATCCGCATTTTTTGGTGTATTGGTTCTTTTAAAATGTGCTTAACGTAATTCTGTCACATTTTTAACACAAGGATAAAAAATACTAACACCGTGTGGGACAATTTCTGAAACTTTATTAAAGGTAATAGCTACTATGATTATTGGTAATTTGTTATTAAAAACTAATGTTGCAGAATAATGTTGCAGTAATACTAGAATAGGTATTGCTATCCTTATTTGATCTTATAAGATTTTTGCGAAAATCTTAAACCTAAAAAGGTTGTATATAGTTGTTGTAACATGTGTTTATAAAATATTAACTGTATTTATTTTCTGTATCTTTTTAGAGAAACATGTAATAAAAAATTGTTGTACATTATAATTGTAATATTAATATTAATATTTCTATATATTTGTGGTCTTCTAACAGGAAGTTGGATATTACTGATATACAATATTAATGATAATATATACATTTCTCTACTGTAGCCATTGGGAATCCAACTGAACTAGTATCTTTATTGCTGCCGAAAATATAGACCACAAAGTTATTTTATAGAGTAAAAATAAACCCAAAATTAATTTTGTCACTGGTTAAGATTTGTTATGCAAGTACTAATAAACTGATTATTTGATTATTAATTATCTAGATTATAAATTATAATCTCAAGCCTTTATGTGGCAATTATTTAAAAACTTTATGTTAATCATGATACATGATAATTTCCTGTTGTATATGACTGAAGGCGTTTATACTTTATTTACTTTCAATACCCAGGATTACCTTTAAAATTTGAAGCATAAGTCATGTAAATTATATTAGTCTAATTTGCGGTTAAATTACATTGTTTTGACTGCTAGTTATCAGGAATACGCTATGTCAGAACGAATAGATTGGCCCATATATATAAAACAGTGCTGATGATAGAGTACAATTCCAAATTTTGTTTGTGCTTTGTGGCAAAACATCATTTGTAGCAAGAGTACAGAAATATCAGGGCATATGAGACGTGAGTTTAGTTTGAAATGTAGTGTGCTTCACTACAATGTGTTAGAGTTGGTGGTTCTGAATGTCCTCTAGTTGGTCCAATAATAAAAACTACGACCAAAGTGAACGGGGAACCAACAACAATATATAGCATATCACACACCTTGTTGAAGTTTAATATTCTCAAAACTTGGGTTATTTGGTTTCATACACAATCATACATGAGGTTTAGGAATGAGACACTATAGTATTGTAGTAATATAGTGTTTTTTGTATATTGCTATCCTTTTTCTCATCTTTTATATACTACATTATATATATATATATATATATATATATATATATATATATGCATGGTATCAAGACAACATTGGAACTATATATATATATATATATATATATATATATAATATAATATATATATTTGCACCATTATTATGTTTTTCACTTCCATTATGTAACATTTGCTGTAATTGGTATAACATATATATCCAACTGCATCTGTGTCATCAGTAATTAACGACAAGTTTTAAACTCTCTAGCTAAAAATTTTTATTCTGTATTATAGTTTTTGTTAATGTATCCAATATACTCTAAGATTTAGAGAAAAATAAAAAGGTAGTAATCATTTATAAATATATTAAAATATTACTATTACTTTGATGGTCAGTATTACTATTACTATTATATTACTGGCTGAGTTCATAGTATATATTACTATTACTATTACTTTTTGAAGTCTATACTATTACTATTACTTCCATGAAAAGGTTAGATTTTGTAATTTGTATTTAAGAAAATTAAATCAAGCAGTTGTAACATCACTAACATCTCCATTGCATTTTATGGTGATTAGTTTTTGAATACAGAGTCACTCAGGGAGCACCTGGTAGGTCGGAAAATACCTTGCTATCCTTGCTAACTGATCAGAGAGTGACAGAGACATATGCTAAATTGCTAACATACACACAACATAGGACTAAACAGTAATGTAACAGAGATGTATATGAAATTGTACATATTACTTTCCCTTCTATACTATTACTATTACTATTACACCACTATTGTCAAACATATAGTACTATTCCTATTACATAGAAAAAAATGTAATCGTTACTATTACTATTTACATATTACTATTACCCAGGCCTGGTATGTTAGTGTCAGCCATTCAGTTTATCTAACTTATAGTAAATATTGGTCTTTTCTTAAACCTCTTAAAATAGAAATAGTCAATCGCTGTACCAAAGTCAGTTGTTTTTGTTTTATTAGTTGTTTGATGTGGGTGTGTCTTTCCCACCCAGCAATAAGACAACTTTGTTCATTTTTTAGTACATTTCCTCTAATTGCTGGCTATTGAGACTTTGGATGTGAAACGATAATTTGATATTCAAGTGTGTCAAGTTAGTGCAGATATTATCGTTAGTTTGTTTGTTGTGGGTGTATCTTTCCCCTCTCAGTAATAATCAAAACCATTTATTCATTTTAGTACATTTCTTCTTATTGCTGGCTATTGAGTCCATTTTTTTGTGAACTGTTGTAATGATGTATATTTAAGGAGTCACATTGAATGATGTTGTCATAATTGTATATGACAAGCCATTATAATTTTATTTGGACATAAGAATGTGAAGCTTGTCACTGAGGTAACCTTAAACTATTGTTTACTCATAATAAGAAAATTCACGTAAATATTTATAATAACCTAACTCTTTTTTTAGATTGTATGCAAAACAATCTAGTGTAAGAAATTAAGGACAAACGTTCCTGAGGAACAGTGACGCAGTGCTGTTTCTTGATTATTGTTTATACTAACAATTTTATACTAAAAAATTTTGTTTTTTAAGAAAAATATGAAAATTTATTTTTAAAAATTATTAAACAAAATGTTTAGGAAAGGATTTAATTGGCTATCATTTATAATATATTAACTAAACCGATGGGAATGTTCCTACCTCTACACGATGTTGTTGTAGTTTACAGCATCTCCCCCAGCTCCACCCCTATATACAATGTTGTTGTAAGTTTTCCGTATACCCAGCAACTGCAGCTCCAACCTATGAAAATACTTGAAACCACAAATATTTAATAAGGCGTGTTTTATAGTACTGCTAACTTCAACAGAGTAACTTGCTAATTCTTTCGCTGACCTTTTTTTGGTTAATGGCTAACTTCAGGTATGTTACTAAACGTCATGTACTACCTTAATTAGTAGTAGTAACAATATCTACACTTGTAGATATTATGTAGTCTCATTAACTAGACCATCTTTCTCTACAGTGAGGGTGTCTAACTAGTGAGCTAGTATAATGTATGGACTACATGTATCATATATATAGTAGAAGATGAGGGTTAGGTTTGTGAAGTATATGTCAAGTATATAATTAGTATAGTCTGTACAAGTCTTGTAGTAGATGTGATGACATACTGTAGGTATATTACCTTATACTGTATTCTGATCTCAAAATATGGTATATATCATACTCTATAGACAAATAAAACTTGATGGAAGACTTGACCATAGCACTCAAGTGATATGATGCAGATAACCTGTACTGTGGGGGGGAATAATGTACCTCAAGTACACAATAATGATGAGAAGAGAAGCACTAACATCACAGATTTCAATATTCACATTACTCTGGTTTATGGAACTCTAACAACCAATGGCATTCCCCCTCTAGGGGTGAAAGGGTTACTTATGTACTTCATCAACTGACAAAATTTATTATTTCGGTGGTTTTTGTAATCACGACATTTGTTACATAACAGTCTCCATGGTTAAATACTTCTACCCTCAATGGACCCAAATACAACCTACTGATGACAGTATAACAGTGATGAAGAGAGGCTATGGTGGTATTATGTCAAGTGAACAAGCAGGGGACATCATTGTCTGTTAGTTATTGGAGGTAGTGGATCTCTACCCTCTATACAATTACCACAAGCTCAATATTATCAATTACATAGTGGTGTAGCAACTACTAATGAAACAAAATATATTTGACCTGACAACAGGTACATACATTAATATATCATATTATATTATTCGATATCACTTATTACAGTATCAGTGTCACACTGCATGTAATTATTAATGATATATTATATATGTTCTCTGTTACTAAGTATAACTTATAAACTTTAATACATAATAAATTAAAATAATAATATATTAATATATTCTATTATCATAACATTATCTTGTAGTTAATAATTCAGTAATTATTAATCGTCCTTATTAAGTTGATAGATTGGTCTGTAATTTAAATTTATTATCAAATATTAAGAAATGTGATTGTTATGATAATTAAAACAAGATTTAAATTGAAAAATAGAGTGTTCTAATAATTTGTTTATAAGATATTGACTAGTGCTATAAAGATTTGTACAATTAACAACAGTATCTATAGAGTATTATAGCTATAGAATGTTAGGTAAGCAGCGAACTAAGTGTTATCAGTTATACCCATTTTTAGAACTGGTTAATAAAAATAATTGGTATATATCAGTGGTTATATATTTGGTTTAACTTTATTTGTTGTTCTTGAAAGTTGCATACAACATTATATTAACTTTGCTAAGTGAGCATATATAATATATAATTATATATATAACTCCACATGGTATAAACATCATTATAGGACTACCTGACATGTACTATTAGGTAGTAATATTACATTTTACAGATCATTGTATCATGATGGATTATCTAACTATTATTATGATACAAGTATAATGATGAGTGTGTTCTCTTTTAGGTCTAATGGATCATAACCTGAGATTATTGGACAATGTATGCCTCCTAATAATAGCTTTGTTATGGAAGCAGTAAAACAATACAAGAGCAACCTCATCTTTTGGTGGTATAGTTGAAGACACAGATTCTAATACACTCTATATATATGGATATATCAACCATACATGTAAGTTATATATTATCATTCATACACTGACTGATAACATGTTATATAATGAGTGTTAGTTGAGTTCATTTGTCTATCTAGCACTGGCAGGACTATAGCTAAACCTGACCCAGTATTACAGTGGCCACTGGAAAGCTATATTTACATGCTGCCAGTATTATCACTGGACCCAATATCACCTATATTAGTAGTGAGGGTGGATTGTATTGGACAAAGAACATAATTAAGGACTGTTGGATACTGGATATTAATAGAAGTCCATGGACAAAGGTATGTCATTTAATAATATATCATATTACCTCTAATTTATTACTATAATGTTAGTTACTAAGTTAGTACATTAACTGTCCATATTTTAAAAGTATAATAAATCATATTCATTTACTTACTAATATATTATAATATGTTGTTATCTTTATTGTTATCATAATTATTACCTTTGTATAAAATGACAGTCTACTTAAACTAGAGATTAAAAATTAATGACCTTAGGACATTGTGGGACTTATGTAAGTAGGTTTCACTTGAACCACAGTTATTACATGTTTTTTTAGTGTGTATTAGTGCTCACTAGGAATGCTATTTTTTATTTAATAAAAATAATAAGGAGTATACATCTAAATGATACAATTAGCTCATCATTGCCTGTTATTTCTCCTGGATTACGAAAAATGTCTTAAACAAAGCAAACAGACTGAGTAGAACATGTTATAGTAAGATACGATATAAAAGGTAATATAAATGAAAATAATATTAAAATTATATTACTTTGTGAGTTAGTATTTATGATAATTTATATCTCCTTGTAACAAGAGTTACCAAGTAATTGTCTATTTTAATATCAAAACAATAACTATTACTGTAATATATCTCTATAATCTATAAACATTAATATGTCATTTTAACAACTAATTTGTAGTTTACATGGATGGATTACTATGGAATGTAGAATGTGTTTGTGAATTACACATTGTATAACTTGTTAGTATGTATATGTACAACATACCAATAACGTACATAGTGACTAATTTGCAATAATTCTACATTCCATAGTAATCCATCCATGTAAACTAAAAATTAGTTGTTAAAATGACATATTAATTTTTACACATATAAATGATGTAATAATATTTATGTCTCTATATACTACGATTAATCTACCTGACTCTGTCACTGAGAGATGTAGCCACTCTCTATCAACATTTATCATGGGACCAACATTGTGTGTGGTTAATGGTTGTAGGAGGTACCCTACAGTTTCAACGGTGCTTTTGTCACAGGCCCCATATAACAATGGTAGTGGAACTAGGTAAGTAGTGTTTAGACCTATAAGAGGCAATGAATCAGTACCAGTATCTCATAACTTTAGCTTCTGCAGTGAATGTTGATATAATAAAACTGTAGTTATGGAAATTAACTCCTATTAATTATATATTTTTCAGCATATTAATTTTTTACACAAACGTTTGTAATATGAAAGTTTCTCGATCTATGGTTAGATAGTAAAGATCCTGTATGTATTTTCATGTAATAAAGAGATTGGATTTCTATGATATTACAAAAACAGCATTAAAAATCATGTCCGATATCCTTCTTAATTAAAAATAATATCCACATTAAACTGTCATATAGTTTTAATGTAATACTTTGTGTAGGCAAGTAAGATAAATTAGTTCAAAAGTTATGGTTAATTTTATATATTTTTTTAGAAGTAGTAGTATATTACACCATAGATTACGGGTACTGAACTTCAGTCTCCACATTGTATACTGACATTAGTATTCTAGTATTCTCTCACATAGTCCTCAAATAGTGGCCAGTGGGTCAGTAGGGTTTGTACTGGATTCTAATGGGACTGACCTCAACTGATGACTACCAACAAAGAATGTTAAAACGACTTAAAGAAGAAAAGGTAAACAGATAGAACAAAGTCATCATTCATGTATTTAAATGTCATAGTATAACACAAAAACATTAGTCTTTTTCAAACCACCTAAAAAAAAAGAGTCAATCATTGTGCCAAGTCAAAGCTATATTGTAAATGAACCTCTTGCTTTGTTTAGGATAGGCTGATACTATTTTTAATATTAACTTATGCAGTTGCACAAAGTAATGTGATGCAATTATATTATATTGCAGTATGTGTTAGCTAAATAATGCAGTTACAACTTAAAAGGAATTTCTTACTGACAATGATCTCTAGGAAAATCTCCTATATGACATAAGCCACACCTATAAATATTACAAAACACAAAATTACTACAGGCCACACCCCTATGTGAGACGAAATGGTGGAGATTGAAAAGGCTCAAAACAGTTATTAAACGATATCTAATTTTACCTTTAGCATATCTTTTACATTTTTTGAGGTGCTCATTTTAATGGACTGTTTTATATTTTCATTAGGTGGCCAGAAATATCATCTTCAATCATTAATTACGTATTTAATTAATAAGTTTTATTTATTTATAGAAATTATAATTTTTCTGCATTAGTGAGGTAATGGTGCTTGTCTCATAATTATACTAATAATTGTTTGTCCATCTGTTCTTTCTTTCCCTATCTATCTAACACTGATAGAAATCATATTTTTTGTCATGTTTGTCCATGTGTATTGCATACATAATAGTTGTTAGTGTACTATAGGCTGTGTACTTTATAGACTTGGAGATTAAAATATCAGATACTTTTGTTTGTTATATATCATTTAGCTATCTCCAATGATGCAAGTCTTATCAGTGATTTCCTTGTAGTTGGTAAGTTATTACATTATACATTTGTAGTTATTATTTTCATTTTGTCAACTTCATTGCTACTGATAATCTATTTCTGTGTACTTTATGGTCTTCTTAATACATTAGAGCACCAAATTTCCATGCTTCAAAAGCTCGGGGAATAAAAGTGGATATGTCAAAACTAAAATTAGTAAAGCTATTGTACAAGGGTCCAGCCCGAGCTGGAAAGACATCGGTCCAAATGTCTCATTTTTGTCTCAATCATACGAAAAAGTGAAGTCAGTAATGGCTGTTGTGAATCTCCAGAAATTCTGTTAGTTGTTATGGTCGGCAAAAAGATAAATGTCACTGGGATTAGTTGAGTAGATGAGTGCTATGTTGGTTGAAAGTTTTCAAGTGAATTCGAGATCAGATCCAGTCACAGCCAAAGAAAGAACAATGGTTGGTCCTCTTACAACACTGAGGTACTGAAAACAGTTACCAGTTGATAATCCAACTAGTTATACTCCTGATACTCCTGATGATGCTTTAAAAAGCCATTGTTGTCATCTAAGCTGTCTCATCTGGCTAAGAAAACATAGCTTCTTACGAAAGCGTAGATTTAATTAATATGGTAAACAAGGCTCAAAGACAAAGCATAAGAAATTAAGTTTTTATAAAGAATGGCTCTACTTCATAGATTGTGGAGGTCAAATACAATTTCAACAGTTAGTACAAGCCTTTATACCATGTGCATCAGTCCTTCTGTTAGTTATTGATTTAAGTAAAGCCCTCAGCAGTCAATCTTCTGCTGTCTTTCAATATGCAGAAGGTAAAGACAGTACGACAAATGTAAGTGATTACTTACCCTCTGTTGATACACTTCTAAGGCGTTCTCACACTTATGGTTACCTGCGATAGTTTTCAAAGTTCATATAGCTGTAGCTAGTGAGCTTTCTGGTATGATCAAAGTACCAAAGCAATTAAAGGTTGTTGCCATTGGTACCATGGTGACATATATGAAGATCTTCAAAGAAGAGGAGAGGAAACAGAGACCATTCATCAGAAAGAAGAAAAGTTATCACAGATATTTCAGCCTATAATGTTTAAGTTGTCACGGTATGATGGAAAGGTTTTATATCAAGCCCGTCGATGGTCGTAACGCTAAGAGGAGTCTTTGATGATCCATCTATTAAGGAGATTCGTGCTGAACTAAGAGATCAAGCCTTGAAGTAAATATCCCATTGAGTTGGTATGCATTTTGAAATTAGGTTGCGTGAAAAGGCCTCCTGTGGGATACTCTCCTTACGCTCCAACCGCAGAAGAAACTTGTTCACAACCCTGCCGGCAAAGCCACTAAACCATTGGGGCAAAGATTAACTTGGTAGAAGCAGAAGTAGAAAGTGCTTTGAAATTTTTTCATCTCCTTAATACAATTTTGTACTATCCAGGAGTGTAAACCCAATTTTAGTGTTTGTTAAACCAGAGAGTTTGATTGAAGTGATTCGTGAGCTAATGGTGTATATATGCAAGAGACGAGAAAATGTTAAAATTGGTCGTGAGAACAAGATATGATTGAAGCTGCTAAGAAGGTTATGTTACAAAGAATGTTTTCAACAAATTCGAAAAGTTTCAAGAAGATATTTGATTCTTTTCCCAATTTTAGCTCAGAGTTGCTGGAGATATTTCAGCACCTACTAATAGCAACAGAAATGCCTGAAGACAAGTTCTTCATGCCAGCATTACTACCATTAACAATCCCTTCATGTGCTACCTCATCCTACAAGTTTTCATTAGTGTATTACTTTGATAAAGGGTTCCACTTGGTCTTTTTTGTGCTATGATTGTTAATCTTCTTTCATGCAGAATTGTCCCCACGAAACGCGTTTGTGATAATTCTGTTTGGAAATTGATCCTACTTCGACTGTGTACTCTAATCAAGTGACATTGAAATATCATAAAATAGAGTGGAGGAATGTTGTATTTGTGGAATCTAACGATTTTATGAGATTTACTTTGAACATGTCAATGACAAGAAAATAGGAGAGGAAGCTATTGAATGCATCTTAGACGATACCATCACAAGTCGTAAAATTCACGGTTTCACCTGTAAAGGCCATCTTCTTGTCCATGCTCCTTTGAACAGTCTCGTCATTTTGCTATTGAACATGAATGTAACCAATTTTGTTTGTACTAAATCTGGTAATCCTTCTACTGAAAGGATGTTAATGACCTGTCCTCACTCAAAGGGTTGTTACTTTGCATCTTCGTTGTGCATACACTTGTATAGTATGTATAAAGCAAGAACTATAAATTTATTATTTTATTTTTCTAGGGGTCATTGAAATTGCTCAACAACATTTGACTCATAGAGAATGTTGATACCACAGCAATCTGGTAAGGTTCCAAAACTAATATCTCAATAAAATTGATTGCTCTATTTTAGATATAGATTGTGATTTTTTATAAACTGTGTGTTATATTTTTATATGATTATGTCTAACATATGACAGACTTGTTCAGAAAGTACAAACTAAAGATATAAAGCTATATTGTGTGTGTGGGTG
>NW_024535763.1:0-8647 GCF_016097555.1 Gigantopelta aegis
TTACTATATCACAGGTCCTATCTGCCCTGTCTGTCGGTTACTATATCACAGGTCCTATCTGCCCTGTCTGTCGGTTACTATATCACAGGTCCTATCTGCCCTGTCTGTCGGTTACTATATCACAGGTCCTATCTGCCCTGTCTGTCGGTTACTATATCACAGGTCCTATCTGCCCTGTCTGTCGGTTACTATATCACAGGTCCTATCTGCCCTGTCTGTCGGTTACTATATCACAGGTCCTATCTGCCCTGTCTGTCGGTTACTATATCACAGGTCCTATCTGCCCTGTCTGTCGGTTACTATATCACAGGTCCTATCTGCCCTGTCTGTCGGTTACTATATCACAGGTCCTATCTGCCCTGTCTGTCGGTTAGGTCCTATGTCGGTTACAGGTCCTATCTGCCCTGTCTGTCGGTTACTATATCACAGGTCCTATCTGCCCTGTCTGTCGGTTACTATATCACAGGTCCTATCTGCCCTGTCTGTCGGTTACTATATCACAGGTCCTATCTGCCCTGTCTGTCGGTTACTATATCACAGGTCCTATCTGCCCTGTCTGTCGGTTACTATATCACAGGTCCTATCTGCCCTGTCTGTCGGTTACTATATCACAGGTCCTATCTGCCCTGTCTGTCGGTTACTATATCACAGGTCCTATCTGCCCTGTCTGTCGGTTACTATATCACAGGTCCTATCTGCCCTGTCTGTCGGTTACTATATCACAGGTCCTATCTGCCCTGTCTGTCGGTTACTATATCACAGGTCCTATCTGCCCTGTCTGTCGGTTACTATATCACAGGTCCTATCTGCCCTGTCTGTCGGTTACTATATGGTCCTATCTGGTCCTATCTGCCCTGTCTGTCTGTCGGTTACTATATGGTCCTATCTGCCCTGTCTGTCGGTTACTATATCACAGGTCCTATCTGCCCTGTCTGTCGGTTACTATATCACAGGTCCTATCTGCCCTGTCTGTCGGTTACTATATCACAGGTCCTATCTGCCCTGTCTGTCGGTTACTATATCACAGGTCCTATCTGCCCTGTCTGTCGGTTACTATATCACAGGTCCTATCTGCCCTGTCTGTCGGTTACTATATCACAGGTCCTATCTGCCCTGTCTGTCGGTTACTATATCACAGGTCCTATCTGCCCTGTCTGTCGGTTACTATATCACAGGTCCTATCTGCCCTGTCTGTCGGTTACTATATCACAGGTCCTATCTGCCCTGTCTGTCGGTTACTATATCACAGGTCCTATCTGCCCTGTCTGTCGGTTACTATATCACAGGTCCTATCTGCCCTGTCTGTCGGTTACTATATCACAGGTCCTATCTGCCCTGTCTGTCGGTTACTATATCACAGGTCCTATCTGCCCTGTCTGTCGGTTACTATATCACAGGTCCTATCTGCCCTGTCTGTCGGTTACTATATCACAGGTCCTACAGGTCCTATCTGCCCTGTCTGTCGGTTACTATATCACAGGTCCTATCTGCCCTGTCTGTCGGTTACTATATCTGCCCTGTCTGTCACAGGTCCTATCTGCCCTGTCTGTCGGTTACTATATCACAGGTCCTATCTGCCCTGTCTGTCGGTTACTATATCACAGGTCCTATCTGCCCTGTCTGTCGGTTACTATATCACAGGTCCTATCTGCCCTGTCTGTCGGTTACTATATCACTAGTCACGTGGCAGCGCACGGGGGCCTGCTTGAGACCAATCGATGTGTCCCAAGTATTAGCGTCTGGAAAGACAGCATTGCAAGTGAGTTTGTTTAAAAATAGTTGTTTTCGAAAATAAGTTTGCCTTTATTGTTTTCTGTATCACATTAATTCCTTTCTTTCATTCTTTCTTTTTTTCTGTATTTATCTATTTATCAATTTATGTATGTATGTATGTATGTATGTATGTGTGTGCGTGTGTGTGTGTGAGTGTGTATGTGTGTGTGTATGTATGTATATGTGTGTGTGTGTGTGTGTGTGTATGTATGTATTTACTTACTTACTTATTTACCTACTTACTTACTTACCTACATACTTACCTACTTACTTACTTACTTACTTACTTACTTACTTACTTATTTAGTTATTTAGTTAGTTATTTGGCTGTTAGTGTTAGATGGCTGGCCTGTGGCATCATATGTCGCGCTACAGCCTACAGCGCCTTTTCTAATAGTTCATTGGTCAAATATCATGTCCTGTAATATACCTAATATTTCAGAAGTAAAATGTCATATCATGCCATTTATATAATATCTCGCCAGTAAAATATTATGTCACGTCAAATGTACAATGTCTCATCAATAAAATAAAATGTTTTGTCATATATCTAATATCTCACCAGTAAAATATCACGTTATGTAATATGAGTGATATCTCACCAGTAAAATATCACGTTATGTAATATGAGTGATATCTCACCAGTAAAATACCACGTTATGTAATATGAGTGATATCTCACTAGTAAAATACCACGTTATGTAATATGAGTGATATCTCACCAGTAAAATACCACGTTATGTAATATGAGTGATATGTCACTAGTAAAATATCACGTTATGTAATACGACTAATATCTCACCAGTAAAATACCACGTTATGTAATACGAGTAATATCTCACCAGTAAAATACCACGTTATGTAATACGAGTAATATCCAACCAGTAAAATACCACGTTATGTAATACGAGTAATATCTCACCAGTAAAATATCACGTTATGTAATATGAATCATATCTCACCAGTAAAATATCACGTTATGTAATATGAGTGATATCTCACCAGTAAAACAGTGCTCTACAAAGCAAGTTCAAATTTACTCTTCCCTAGCCAGTAAAGTACAATATTTTAGTCGCCAGCCACTTATATTTAGTAGCCAGCTAATATATACTTCATATCGATTCATCTGCTATTTTACGGCACATTATTAATGCCGTAATTGTTATAATATTAGGACTGCATTCGAATGAATTCGTGAAGAGGTGATTGCTAGTTGTTAAATACAAATTACAAGTTACTGTTTGTATCCGGTTCCACTAAAACAGTGAACGACTATTAACTATCATTATCAAATTCCGTACCCAATAATTGTATTAAACGAATTTAAGCGAATTACTATTTTAATGGAACTGCTAAAATATGCATTTATATTGTAGTACTTATTAAAAGTTAAATAAAAGCATTGTGATAATATTTACCAGGCTTCAACGTGTTACTAGTAGTTACCAATCCGCTACCTTACTTTTGGTTTAAATACTATTTATTTTTGTCACATATTGTCTTGTAAATCCATAAATACTGTTTTGTAAATAGTTGTGTCTTTAAAGCCGTTTAAAGTAGAGTCATGCAAATAGAAACATGTTTTCATCCTCCACTGGTGAACATGACTTCCGACGTGATTAAAACGAAATTCACGATTGGAGGGACCCGTTATCACGATAAGCACGAGACAATTGGAGCGCAGCATAACACATATACAAGTCGACATTTAAAATAATTAACATTTGAGTTTCAAACTGACAAGTAAAGACACAGTGGCTCAACAATCTCATTTTAATACATAAATAAAACCTGGCTCTAAATGGGACAGAACCGACTTGGTCCAAACTGGGGCCGAATTATTTCCAAACGCTTGATATTCAAGTTAAGGAAGATAACATCATAACGAAGTATTACCTCCCACTTGACGTCACCGTGTTTACTCTTGAATACTGGAAATCGTTATTCATAGTTCGATTAACTTTTATTTTTTGAACACATTACCGATAGAAAACACGTTTTATGGAAGTTAAATTGCTACTGGTCCACAGTGTTTTCCGATGTCCAGTTTTGTTTACAGATCAAAGTAAAATTATTGGACAATCGCCAACTGGCGAATGTGATTTTATTTTTTAGACGCCAGAGAATGTTTTTAGTCGCCATGGTAAGTATTTTACTCGCTTTGTAGAGCACTGTAAAATACCACATTATGTAATACGAGTAATATCTCACCAAAAAATTACCACATTATGTAATACGAGTAATAACTCACCAGTAAAATACCACATTATGTAATACGAGTAATATCTCACCAAAAAATTACCACATTATGTAATACGAGTAATAACTCATCAGTAAAATACCACATTATGTAATACGAGTAATATCTCACCAAATAATTACCACATTATGTAATACGAGTAATAACTCGCCAGTAAAATACTACATTATGTAATACGAGTAATAGCACACCAGTAAAATACTACATTATGTAATACGAGTAATATCTATCCAATAAAATACCACGTGATGTAATATGAGTAATATCTCACCAGTAAAATACTACATTATGTAATACGAGTAATATCTATCCAATAAAATACCACATTATGTAATACGAATAATATCTCACCAGTAAAATACCACGTGATGTAACATGAGTAATATCTCACCAGTAAAATACCTCATTATGTAATATGAGTAATATCTCACCAGTTAATTACCACATTATGTAATACGAGTAATATCTCACCAGAAAAATGACACATTATGTAATATGAGTAATATCTCACCAGTAAATGACCACGTTATGTAATGCGAGTAATATCTCATCTGTAAAATACCACATTATGTAATACGAGTAATATCTCACCAGTAAAATACCACGTGATGCAATACGAGTAATATCTCACCAGAAACATATCAGTAATATATTGTTGTTATGTAATACGAGTAATATCTCACCAATAAAATATCATGTTGTGTAATACGAGTAATATCTCACCAGTAAAATACCATGTTATGTAATATAAGTAATATCTCACCAGTAAAATACCATGTTATGTAATACGAGTAATATATCACTAGTAAAAGACCACGTTTTATATTACGAGTAATATCTCACCAGTAAAATAGCATTTTATGTAATACGAGTAATATATTACCAGCAAAATACCACGTTATGTAATACGAGTAATATCTCACCGGCGAAGTACCACGTGATGTTCATGGTTGCGTTCATCTTGCTCCAGTATTGACAGGAGTACCACTTGTCAACGTTGATGCCGCGCACGACGTCCTTGTTCTTGTACACCTCGATCACGCCGTCCTGGTTGAAGTGGAAGGCGCCCGAAGGACTGAAGATGTGGTTCCCGCCGTTCACGACCCTGTCTCCGAACATGAGGACGTTCGGGTGTGCGCTCAGTGTTGTCGCCTGGCATTGTGGGTCTGAACAAATCATAGTGAGCACGGAATCGGTGAAAGCCAGGCAAAGACGCCAATTGATTCCAACATTAGTTGGACAAACTTTTACTTAAAATATTGTAAGACAACGAGTGTACAAAACTACGGTGGTTTAATTAGGATTCTTGCATACAATAATCAATAATTTTCTTATAAAAATCAACAAGGCTAAAAATAATCTTTGTCGAATTTCCAAGGCTTCCCCAGAGTCTATTTCGCATTTATTTTGGAATAACTTTCTCCACTTTCTAATGGACAATTGTACACATATTCTTAATTCGGATTCATCTTGTTTACAACCGGCCTCGGTGGCGTCGTGGTTAGGCCATCGGTCTACAGACTGGTGGTTACTGGGTTCGGATCCCAGTCGAGGCATGGGATTTTTAATCCAGATACCGAATCCAAACCCTGAGTGAGTAATCCTCTAAAAAACAGTGTCAGAATGACCATATGTTTGACGTCCAATAGCCGATGATAAGATAAAAAATCAATGTGCTCTAGTGGCGTCGTTAAATAAAACAAACTTTACTTTTACTTTTCATCTTGTTTACCTAATTTGTTTTATAAAATGGTGAATAATATCTGGCCAACATTAAAGAACTTAGTTAACACGCATCTGTGTTTGTGAATTTCGTGCAAATTGATTGACTTATCTTCGTTATACTAAAAGACTGGACGTAACCCAGTGTTAAAGCGCTCACTTGATGCACGGTCGGTTTTGAGATCACTCCCCGTCGGTGGGTCCATTTAGCTATTTATCGTTCCAGCCAGTGCACGACTAGTATATCAAAGGCCATGATATGTACTATCCTGTCTGTGGGATGGCACATCTAAAAAATCCTTTATTGCTAATGGAAAAATGTAGCGGGTTTCCTTTCCAAAACTATATGTCAAAATTACCAAATGTTTGACATTCAATAGCCGATGATTGGTAAATCGATGTGCTCTAGTGGGGTCGTTAAACAAAACAATCTTTAACTTCCATCATACTAATCACTCCTCATATTTATTGCCGAAAAGAAACGATTGTATTTTACGGAAAATAACGGGAAATGACGGAAACTGACAAACATCTACGAGTTCGACTGCTCACCGGCGTTTGGCTGTGTGAGGATGAAGATCACCTCGTTGATGTTGTAGTCGTAGTGAACCTCGATCTCCTGACTTCCGGAGTACTGCTTGACGAGGTCTCGGTTGTTGTTGTAGTCGAAGAATTCGTGCACGTCGTACGTCTGGTTCTGGTCGAGGATGTTACACTCCATGTGCACTTCAAACTGCTGCGGGATCACAGGACGAGTAGGACCTGCACCAATCAGTGAATAGATAGATAGACCGACAGATAGACAGACAGATACAGACATCTAGACAGACAGACAGACAGATAGATAATTATACAGATAGATAGATAGATAGATAGATAGATAGATAGATAGACATAAAGACAGACAGATAGATAGACATACAGATAGACAGAGAGAAAAAAGATATAGACAGAGAGAGAGGCATTTTACAGACAGACAGATAGACATACAGACAGATAAATAGACTAGATAGATAGATAGATAGATAGATAGATTAGATAGATTCGATAGATAGAGACAGAGAGAGGAGAGAGAGACAGACGGAGAGTGAGACAGAGAGAGACATAGAGAGAAGAGAGCGAGAGCGAGATAGATAGAAGAGACAGAGAGGACATTAAAGCGACAGAGAGACAGACAGACATACACCACACACATACAGATACAGAGACAGAGACAGACAGACAGACAGACAGACATACAGATAGATAGATAGATAGATAGATAGATAGATAAATAAATAAATAAACACACAAACAAATAAATACATAGTTTTAGAATAAAATTAAATTAACAAATATTATAGGTATATAGACAGACAGATAACAAATACATAAATAAATAAATAATAAACCCCACATCACCACACTATACCTAGAGGAGGGTTTAGTTGGTGGGGTACAGATCGTCGTGTCCAGCTCGCGACTCTGTCCCTAACACCAACCAAAAACATCAACATCAATAGAAGCTGTGACGTCATCTGCAACAGACCAGATACAACAGAAGGACTGATTTATGTGAGACCACACGGAGACATTCACGGAAACCCTCTTTGCTTTTATAGGTTCTCCTCCCTCTTCCCCATCCCCACCACCTCCTGTCTGTTTGTCTGTCCCGTCTGTCTGTCTCTCTCTTTCTCTCTCTCCTCTTCTCTCTCTTCTCTCTCTCTCTCTCTTTCTCTCTATCTCTCTGTCTCTGTCTCTCTGTCTTGTCTCTCTCTGTGTCTCTGTGTCTTCTCTCCTCTGTGCTCTCTCTCTCTCTCTCTCTCTCTCTCTCTCCTCTCTCTCTCTCTCTCATCTCTCTCTCCACCTGTTCTGTCCCTCCCTTTTTCACTCTCTTTATCAGGTTCTCTCTTTCTTGCTCTTCTTTCTTCTCTCTCTTTCTTCTCTCTCTCATATCTATCTTTCTTTCTCCATTCCCTCTCTTCTCTTTGTCTCTCTCTTCTCTCCCCCCCCCCCAGGCCTCTCTCTGTGGCGTCGTGGTTAGGCCATCGGCCTACAGGCTCGGTAAGTACTGGGGTTCGGATCCCGTCCGAGGCATGATATTTTTTTAAATCCAGATACAGATTCAAAACACTGAGTGAGTGCTCCGCAAGGCTCAATGGGTAAGGTGTAAACCACCATTGCACCGACCAGTGATCCATAACTGTTCAACAAAGGCCATGGTTTGTGCTATACTGCCTGTGGGAAGCGCAAATAAAAGATCCCTTGCTGCCTGTCGTAGAAGAGTAGCCTATGTGGCGACAGCGGGTTTCTTCTAAAACAGTGTCAGAATGACCCATATGTTTGACGTCCAATAGCCGATGATAAGATAAAAAATCAATGTACTCTAGTGGCGTCGTTAAATAAAAACACACTTTACTTTTTTAAACATATTTTCAAAGTGCTGGACTCTCTTGTGAAGTGTCATTCGTTTTCGTTGTCGTAATATCTATGTTCTTTTGAAAAGCTAGGTCCTTATTCGGTTATCAGATTAAAAAATATGTTTCAAATTCAAACTTCATTGTAAAAGAATAATTGATGTAAACAATTTAAATTGTTTGTTTAATTATCGATTTGAAGAATTTTACAAACATACTAAAATTAGTTAGCATACCTTAACAGCAGTGCCTCTCACCCGCATTCTGTTCTACACACAAAACCTGATGTTAAAGTCCACGAACAAAGTTGCTTTAACACAATCGTGCAGGATGGATCTAGGGTGGACCACTCTAAGGCGTATTCGTCTCTCTAACAATACATCGCTTAAATAGTTTGATTAATTTTGGCGCCTTGTGGTTTTTGGTTAAGGGGTGGGGCACGTTTTGGTTTTTTTTAATTAGTTTTTGAAACTTGGGGTTTGTGGAAATGGGTTGT
>NW_024535764.1:5000-11472 GCF_016097555.1 Gigantopelta aegis
AATTTCTGCTTCGGGGCGTGGGGGGTGGGGTGACGCCATAGGTTGCAAACGAATCACTACGCATTTTTAAATGGATTACAGGCCCGTAGCCAGGATTTTGAGATGGCAGTTGGGTCGTTTAGTCTTATGGTGAGCGCCCGAGTTGCTTAGGCGGGTCCGGGAACATATTGAAAAAAAAACACCCAGCGGTACGGGGGGGGGGGGGGGGGGCATGACAGGCGTGCGCTACAACAGCTTGTTCTGAATGTGCACGTAAACCCTATGTCCGGACCTGATTACCAGGGGTCATGGTGTGCGTTACAGTTTAAAAGTTTGTTTTGTTTAACGACACCACTAGAGCACATTGATTTATAAATCATCGGCTATTGGATGTCAAATATTTGGTAATTTTGAACTATGGTCTTTAGAGAGGAATCCCGCGACATTTTTCTATTAGTAGCAAGGGATCTTTTACATGCGCCATCCCACAGACAGAATAGCACATACTACGTCCTTTGATATAGATATACCAGTCGTGATGCACTGGCTGGAACGAGAAATAGACCAATGGGTCCCCCAACGGGGATCGATCTCAGACCGACGGCGTATCAGGCGAGCGCTTTACCACTGGGCTACGTCCCAACCTTTCGATCTTGTGCCAAACATAACTAAAGCACCGCCCATCGTGATTTAGTGGCGGAACCATCGGTTTTCAGACTGGTACGTGCTGGGTTCGCATCCCGGTATTGGCTTTCACCCAGAGTACATTTCAAAATCGTCCTTCCGCAAGGATTTGATTGAAATAGGCCAGATATTACTCATAAAAGGAAGATAGTGTTTTATTTGTGGGTGTGGTTAGAATTCATAAACGTCATTGAAAATGGAAGTGGAAATGGAAAGAGATGAACAGAGATGCTAGATTTCATTTAGGAATAGAAAAACATTGTGGATTGTCTTACTAACTAGTAATATGTAACACCTGACAGCATAACATATACAGATGGAGTTTGTAAAGTTAACTAGTGGATTGTGACAACTATCAGCAGCACACAGAAAGATGGAGTTCTAGAGTTAACTAGTGGATTGTGACAACTATGAACAGCACACAGAAAGATGGAGTTCTAGAGTTAACTAGTGGACTGTGACAACTATCAACAGCACACAGAAAGATGGAGTTCTAGAGTTAACTAGTGGATTGTGACAACTATGAACAGCACACAGAAAGATGGAGTTCTAGAGTTAACTAGTGGACTGTGACAACTATCAACAGCACACAGAAAGATGGCAGTTCTAGAGTTAACTAGTTGATTCTGATAACTATCAACAGCACACAGAAAGATGGAGTTCTAGAGTTAACTAATGGATTGTGATAACTATCAACAGCACACAGAAAGATGGAGTTGTAAAGTTAACTAGTGAATTGTAATAACTATCAACAGCACACAGAAAGATGGAGTTCTAAAGTTAACTAGTGGATTGTGATAACTATCAACAGCACACAGAAAGATGGGTTTCTAAAGTTAACTAGTAGATTGTAAATCTATTGTGTTGTTGTTTTTGTGTTCACAGTGGACACACACGTGGGTGTTTTTTCACAGTGCTTTTTGTATTTTATTCAAGTTGACTTGACACCAAAAATAATCAATAGCCATAAAAACCATTTCTCGTAAAAGAAAATAAGTAGCAGAAAACGCTACAGATGTTTGCAGACAGTACGGCCACCTTTTTGTGTGTGCGTGTTATATTTGTTGTATCTGTAAAACTGTCCTTCACAGGTGAATTTGAAAGGATAGGCTGGCAACCTCGAGCTGTACCACTATTTTGTTAATACTGTGTCGAGCCTGGTGATCATATGTAAATTATTTGCATACTCTGGTATGGTTTGGTTTAAAGTGAGACTTTAATGACGCCAGACAAACTGCGTGTGTGGTGATTTTCATTCATTTGTATTTCTTTGATACATAGTCGACTTTGTGCTCGTCGTTGAGCCATTCATTCATTCGTTTAATAATAGAGGAGTACAAAGGATGATCGATCAATGGCTTTGTATTCAGTCTGTAAACCTTTATTGATAACCATATTACAACTATCGGGCCACATCCAAAAGCTTTTTATGAAGCCTCTTAGAGTGTTTATGAAAACGCTTAGCCACCAGGTGAAAAGACGTAATAAAACTGTTAAAGAAATACCGACGCGTGCCCGTCTTAAGCAGCAGAAGAAATCCTTTATGCTATGCACACTGACCGTCAAAGTTTCTATTGTTTAGCGACATCACTAGAACACATCGATTTATTAACCATCGGCTATTGGACGTCAAACTTAATGTTGACAGTTTTAGAGAGGAAACCCCTGCGAAGCGCGCCTGTTTCGGGTGGTCTTGGCTGTTGAGGATTAAGGAGACAGTTACAGAATAATAGATCGCCGACTAAGCGGAACGAAATGATCCTGTGTTTGGTTTTCATATATTCGTACATATTCGTGGAGGGCCTCGCTATGTAGTAATACATAATTACCGAGAGTCTAGGTAACTTCAAAGAGCATTTGTAATAATTGATAGCGCTGTCTAGTTTTGCTCTCAAACGCGTGAATCGTGTCAAAATTTAGCTTTTCTATTTATGTATTAGTTATCAAATACCAGTCATTTAGTTATAGTTAAAATTAATACAGCATAGATCGAGCAATCTGGGGAAGGACCCGGTAACGTAGGGATAGCCATAGGCACCCACAATCGTTCCATCCACCCCAAAACTGTAAGGAATCGGCTGAGAGAGGCCAATCTTGTTGCGTGTCGTCCCTACGTTGGTCTCCCTCTGACGCCATTAAGTCGACAACGTCGAATGAATTGGCTGTGCACGTGCACATGCACCGGGAAGATTTCGCATGATGCAGTGGAGGCGTGTACTGTTCACGGATGAATCAAGGTTCACACTTTTTCGGTCGGACGGGCGACGTCGCGTGTATCGACGTCGTGGGGAGATATTTGCTGACGCTTGCATCGATGAGAGGGACAGATTTGGGGGTGGCTCAGTCATGGTCTGGGGTGGCATTTCCCATGGGTTGAAAACGCCTTTGGTGGTGACCACTGGGAACCTGACAGCCGTCCGATACAGGGAAGATATCCTGCAGCCTCACACCGTGCCCTTTGTCCAGCAAACAACCTGATATCGCAACAAGACTACGGGAGGCCGCATGTTGCAAGAGTGTGTAGGGACTTTCTTGCAGCGAACAACATCGTCCCCCTTGACTGGCCCGCTTACAGCCCCGATCTGTCCACCATCGATCATTTGCGGGATCAGTTGGACAGGAGAGTGAGAAATCGTCCAAACCCACCCATCACCCTTGCCCAGCTCAGAGATCCCTTGGTAGACGAATGGAATAACATTCCAATGAGGAGTGTGAATGCCTTGATGAATTCCATGACAAGAGGGTCAGGGCAGCTACACAGGCACGGGGTGGTCACACACGGTACTAATGAGACCAGTGAGACTAATGGACTCATACACAGACTAACAAAAATTAAATGACACGTGACGGTTACTAATGAATTGTTTACAATCGGATTATGTTGCCATTTTCTTTCACATTTCAATAAAAAAAATGACAGTATTATCATTAGTGTCCGTCCTTCATAGATATGTAGTACATTTGTACATATCGTGTCATACAATTTGATCTGCTGGCTTTAAAGTTGACCCGACGTTTCTTTTTCCTTTCAGTATATATCAATATTTCGAAAACTCGAACTCCCTGAAACTCGAACTCCCTGAAACTCGTACTATTTCTTTGTCCCCTTCAAGATCGAGTTATCAAAGCTTGACTGTATATATATATATATATATATATATATATATATATATATATATATATATATATATATATATATATATATATATATGATCATTCCCATTAAAATAAAAATGATATAATTATATAAAACTTAGTGTAAAGAGCTGTGGGAAACATACAATACAATAGAATACAATACAGCCGAATATGTCATACAATTAGAAGTATCGTTATCATTAACAGGTTTATCAACATTTAAGCTAAGTATTAAACCACAATGTGCATCTGAAAAAAGTGGGTCAAACTCACATACATCAAAATGTTTAGCTAGTTTACATAAATGATGGTTGTCAATGGCATAACTACCAACACTGCTATCTTTACAAACAATTTTCCTATGTGTTTATCATGTCCTAATCTGCCATTTATTATATATAAATTGCGTGATTTACATATGTTTATTTTGCCTATATCTTGACTTGCTCTTTCTATGGGTATATTATATGATTCTAATTTGTATATATCATTAAACAAATCTAACATATAATTTTCCATGTTGTTTAGTATGTCAATGTCTGTATCAATTTCAGTGTAATCTGGGAAACAATTTGTTCTAGCATTAAAATCACCTGGTAGTAAAAGTGGGCTATGTTCTTCTATGTGTTCAATAAGTTCACTTTCAATAATGTCAAAAATATCTTCTTTATAGTATGCGGATCCAATAGGGGGAATGTATACAACACCGATGGTTAGTTTTCTTCCGTGAAAACCTGTAATTTCTACTATTACTATTACTAACAAGACACATATTCAGAATTATTTGTGATATTGAAATCTATAGTAGAAGACAATTCATTTGTTATACCAGTGGCTATTCCACCTGATGAATTTAATAATGTTTCCCTGTTATTCAGAAGGATGGTATAGCCAGGTAATAATGTCGGCATGCAGTTTGTTTGATCTGGTTTTTTTGTTTCAGTAAAACAACGAATATCATACTTATATAAATTCGACAAATTCAGGGATTTTTAGTTTATGTCTCAGCCCACACACATTAATACTAATAAAAGATAATTGAGTATGTTCACAACTGTTACAGGAGGTCAGTGAATTGGGATTGTTATGGTATATTTCCCCAGCTGCATAAGGTTGATCAGTTTTGACAGTGCTCATACAGGGCGGGTTAACATTTGTGGTGCTAATAGGAACTGTATGTATTAACATAGCATGGATCAGTATTTGGTGTACTATCACAAAATATATCAACATTCGGTGTAATATCAGAAGGTAAATATACATTTGTGGCACTGATACAAGGTGGGTTGGCATTTATAGGCATATTATTAAATGGATTTACATGTACATATACATTTGAATAGCAGAGTGAGTCAACATCGGTGGTGCCAATAGGAGCTATATGTACATCTGTTGTATTAACACAATATGGATCAATATTTGATGTACTATCACAAGGTATATCAACATGTCTGGTTCTAACAGGAGATAAATATACATTTGTAGTACTACAACAAGGTGAGTTAATATAATTTGTAAGCAAATTATTCATTGCAATTAAGTATACATTTGAGATACTATCACAGGGTGGCTCAACATGTGTTAACAGATCATTAACTGAAGGTGGGTGTACATTTGAAATAGTATCTATGGTACTAGCAGGAGGTAAGTATACATTTGTAGGACCACCACAAGGTGAGCTAATATTTGAAGACAAAGTATTAACCGAGGGTAAATATACACTTGTAATACAGGGTGGTTCAACATATTCATTTGAATTACTATCACTGGATGGGTTGTTGCTGCTGTTACTATTACAGGGTGGGTTAGCATTGTAAACGATTTTGACAGGTGACTCAACTGTACTAGTACTGTCAGCAGTAACATGGTTCATGCTATTAGGTAAATCACAAGGTAAGTTATTTCTTATAGCAACATTATTTAAATTACCACTGTCACAGGCTACATCAATATTGAATATCATATCATACGGTATTTTGGGACTGTTAACATGCTCACATATACATAAGGTAATGTTCTATCTTTGTAATTATTTTCATTATATATCTCGCTGTACATTACTTTTGAGTTAGTATTTCCTGATATGGAATATTATACTCCACTGATTATACAGTGTTGGCTGCGGGTGTTATTTGAGACAGTTTTGAGATGGGAGACACAGTTTGTGGCTCCATGACATTCCTATCTGCAGGATGAGATTTCACTCAGTCAGTCGAGCCCTCGTCTCAGCACTTTATATCGATACTACTACTACTACTACTACTACCACTACCACTACCACTACCGCCACTGCCACTGCCACTGCCACTGCCACTGCCACTACTGCTACTGCTACTACTACTACTACTGCTACTGCTACTACTACTACTACTACTACTACTACTGCTACTACTATTAAAATTCTGGGATTGATACTTTTAAATTTTCAATTTTACGTTTTTATTTAAAATATTTAAACTACTACCACTACTACTATGACTACGACTACGGCCACTACTACTACTACTACTACTACTACCACCTCCACCACTACTACTACCACTACTACTGCTACTACTACTACTACTACTACTGCTGCTGTTATTTCTTCTACTACAACTACTACCACTACTACTACAACACTACATACATACTTTACTGCTTAACACTACTATACTATATTCTCTCTTAC